>NC_092337.1:97407500-97707500 GCF_046630445.1 Rutidosis leptorrhynchoides | reverse complement strand
ATCAGCTTATCATCCTTAGGAAATTACCTGCTTATCATTATTAGTCTAGACACGTCTTGCTACATTAATTGCATGAGTAGTGTATAGACAAAATTCATATCTTAGCGTATCTGCTAAATCATATCTTATCGTATCTGTTACTTTAAACTTTGCCTGATATATTCCGTAAATTCCTCCGTAATCTACGAAATCTTTTGATCTATATATATAGATATCCTATGTAAATAGAATACCACCCGATAGCCGGAAAATCATTTTTATATTGAAAAATCCTTTATTCAATCGTACGAAATGGAATTCGTCATTAATTCAAGTTCCTCGGATTCCGAAATGGAATCCCACTCCAGCCCCGAAAGTATGCGACCGGAATGGATCAACCAATCAGCCATCATCTATTCTGGATGAATTGGGGATGGGTTCGTAGCCTCCTCAATAATTGGAGACAAGAAGAAGGTGATCCCTTCCATCCACCACATTGCCCTCTTGACGAAGAACCTGAAGCACTTACCAGCAAACCAATCCGAAACACCATTTTCACTCTCATTTCCAGAGTATCTCGTCACGATTATATACTACATCAAATTCTAGATTTTATTTATCCGCTCGTCCGAACCGACAATCACCCTGGTGTAATAGAAGAAGTCAACGAGCTTCGCGCTCGGGTAGTGGCTTTGGAGAATATGGTGCAAAGATTACAAACACCAGCAGCAGCACCTGTAGCATAACTAGTACCACCATCATTAACGCCAACAGTACCATTACCACCTCCAACCACAACCGCGTCGTAAAACTCAACTTCACAATCTGTCCCACGAGCATCAACGTCATACGCACCATGGATACCAAGGAGTACCAACAACAATAACTGACGAAGTATTAATTTATAACTTCATTGGAGAAACATTCCGCGGCGATCATGTGATCTCTAAAGTCTTAGATATTATCTAATCTAGCCCTAACCATAAATCAGTTAAGCGAACCAAAATGATAGAAGGAAGAGTAGAAACCCTGACAAAAATGGTGTGTGGTTAACAAGCTAAACTTGTTTTACCAACAACATCATTAGTACCGTCAGCGTCACCAGCATCGGCAGTGCAGTCAGCATCAGAATCAACAACACCTATAACATCACAAACTCTGTCAGTTCAAGAATCACTGTGAACATCATTACGAATCAATAACGCGTATATTCTATCAACGAGTTATGAAGAATTAACTCATTCCCTCTGAAGAAATTATATGTATATTATATATATATATATATATATATATATATATATATATATATATATATATATATATATATATATATATATATATATATATATATATATATATATATATATATATATATATATTGAAATAAAAATAAATCTTTCCGTGCTAAGCTATTGTGTATGAATCTTAACTACTCGGTTAATTCATATTACAAATATACAATAATGTACGTCCTTCGCCCGCAACTTAACTATCGTTAACTACAATCTCTGTCTCAATTCAACAAATTCCAATTCATAATAAATCAAGTATATATTTGATTTTACACTTTCATCATCGATGTACCAGAAACTTTTCAGATAACATCATTCGTACTTTGCGAAGTTCACAAGAATTTAACGAAAACCAACATCACGCTGAAAGGACCCGTTCATATACATTATAAACGATTCACAATAGTTGATTACATCGCGAGGTATTTGACCTCTATATGATACATTTTACAAACATTGCATTCGTTTTTAAAAGACAAACTTTATTCACATCTAAAGTTGACGGCATGCATACCATTTCATAATACATCCAACTATAATTGACTTAATAATAATCTTGATGAAATCAATGACTCGAATGCAACGTCTTTCGAAATATGCCATTAATGACTCCAAGTAATATCCTTAAAATGAGCTAATGCACAGCGAAAGATTTCTTTCAAACCTGAGAATAAACATGCTTTCAAGTGTCAACCAAAAGGTTGGTGAGTTCATTAGTTTATCATAATAATTCATTTCCATTATTTTAATAAACCACAAGACTTTTATTAAACATAATTCCAATAGCAGAATCCTCTCGTCTGCATAAAGGTAAAATCATTTCCAATAATATAATAGATCACAAGATTTTCATTTTTCATAAACATAATCCTCAAGCAGAATCCTCTCGTCTGCATTAAGGTAAAATAATTCATATGGTGAACACCTGGTAACTGACATTAACAAGATGCATATAGAATATCCCCAAAACAGAATCCTCTCGTCTGTATAACAGAATCCTCTCGTCTGTATAAAAATCGAAGTACTAAAGCATCCATACCTCGGATGGGGTTTGTTAGGTCCATAGATCTATCTTTAGGATTTGCCTCAATTAGGGGTACTGTTCCCTAATTCTTAGGTCACCAATCTAAAAGGGTGATATTCGATTTCGATAATCTAACCATAGAATGTAATTTTTGAGTACTTGTGTCTATTTCGTCAAACATTTATAAAATCAGCGCATGTATTCTCAGTCCCAAAAATATATATTGCAAAAGCATTTAAAAAGGGAGCAAATGAAACTCACAATACTGTATTTTGTAGTAAAAATACATATGACGTCATTGAACAAGTGCAATGTTGGCCTTGGATTCACGAACCTATATTAATTATATATATTTATATGTTTGATCAATATCTGTCTAACAATTTAGGTCAAGTCGTAGTGTATCACAATCCTAATACTCGAAACTAAATATGCAAAAGTCAATAAAAGTCATATTGACCAAAATGTCTTCCAAAATTTATACATGATTATTATATAGTTTAAATATAGTTGTTTTATTTATTTAAATATTTTTAATAGATTTTATTAAAGTAAATAATATAGTTCTTTTATTAATAAATAAAATTTTATATTAAAATTTATATAATAAAATATACTTTTATATATCTTAAGTAATAAAATTTATAAAGTTCATTTAATATCATAAAAATAATATAATATGTATTATTAATGTAATTATATATACGTAGTAAAATATCTTTGTATCACATATTTATTTAATAAAATAATATTGATAATAATAATAATAAGTAAAAGTTGTATTATTTTGTAATAATTATTATTATTCTACTAATAAAAATAACAATAATTATATTTTCTAAAAATGATAAAATGATAATTTTTATTAACAATAGTACTAAAATGATAAAAATAATGATGTTTTATATTAACAATGATATTTTTATTAAAAATAATAATTTTAGTAAAAATGATAGTTTTAATATTAATAATAGTTTTAATAATAATAATAATAGTAAAATAATTAAAACGATATTTTTCCTTTAAATCAATATCTTACAATATCTTAATTTCATCATGATACTCATACTCATTATTTCCTATCGTATCGTTTAATAGCTTTTAGTCGTCTTTTATATCGCATTCATATTAATAATAATAATAATAGTAATCATAATAATTAGATGTTACTAATATTAGTTTTAATTATAATAATACTAATAATAATAATATTAATGATAATACTAATAACTATTTGAATGATAATAATAATAATAATAATAATAATAATAATACTAATTATAACCTTAACGATAATAACGATAGTAATAATAATAAAAATAACAATAATATCTTTTATTAATAACGAAAATGATAATAATAATAATAATAATAACAATAATAATAATAATAATAATAATAATAATAATAATAATAATAATAATAATAATAATAATAATAATAATAATAATTATAATTAGATTATAACGACGATAATGACGACGATAATAATAATCATTTTTAATAATAATACAAAATTCTTCTAAACCGTTCATCAAAACCATTCGATATCTAAATGAAAAGTTCTCAAATTTTCGCTAGCTTTCCAACGACATGCATATCATATACCTTATCTTAATAGCATATGTATTTAATTCAAGATTCGACATAACCTATCTAACGACAATAACGAACATATAAGCATGCATAATCCTATATATATACTCGAGCACTATTCAGGGATACACTAATAATATATAAAAGTTAAGTTATGAGTGCTCACGTATCAATATTGAGATTCAATATTGCAGGAAAAGTACGTAGACGCAACAGAGATGATAAACACTAGTTTGACTCACGAGCAATACTCCTGAACCATACCCATAACCTCCATAGCTATAACCCATAATTTCCTTAGCTCTATCCCGCTCGAAAAACAATTTCGAAATCACTCGGACAGCACTCCGTCGTAATATTTTATGTATACTAATAATATCTTGAAATAATACGGAGTAAATATATATATGTAAATCGATTAAGAGAGTTTAAAGAAAAATATTTTCAAGTTTCTATGAAATAATGAAACCTATTGAATTCTATTTATAATAGACTTTTGAATTATTAAAGTGAATTATTAAAGTATAAATTATTAAAGTGAATTATTAAAGTATGAATTATTAAAGTGAATTATTAAAGTATGAATTATTAAAGTAAATTATTAAAGTATTAATTATTAAAGTGAATTATTAAAGTATGAATTATTAAGGTGAATTATTAAAGTTAAAGTAAAGTAAAAATAAAGTAAAGGTAAAGTTTAAGTATAGTAAAAGTAGAAAATTATGTACGCATAATACATGTATAAATATATATATATATATATATATATAATATTAATTTAAATCGTTATATATATTTAATAAAATAAAATATAAATATCGTTATCTTTATCATACTGGTTAAGTAATGAGTTGTCAAAAGTGGTTCTAGATATTTATAAAAGTTATATACGTTTTAATAATAAAGTTCTTTTTAAACTAAAAACGTTTTTATACGTTTGAAACTAAATCAAATAAATATGATAATTTTGTTTTCCAAAACTAAATATATTTAAGAATCATTTTGTTTAAAGGTTAAAATAATGGAAATCGTTATATCATAAAACGTTTTAGAAAAGTAGAATCATATATATTCATAATATGTTTCAAGTTTTTAAATTACAGTCTGTTGGTGAAGCATGCGATAAAGTTCAAAGGTTAAATAAACGTATGAAATCATCTTAATGAAAAATGTTGAGTTACTTAACTTGTCGATATCTAACATCTAAGTTATTTACACTCCACGTTCTTACTTATAAATCACTTTACCATTTTTCGAATGTTGTCAAAAAGAATAAATTTCTTAAATCACAGTGGACCTCATAACATAGACCCGTAATCATATCACAATGTATCTGATAAATCAATCATTTGATATTATCTTCTAATTCCATCGATAAACATATTGAAACAAATACATTCATGTAAAGTATTATACGTTTAATAATTTATTAATATTCTCAAGTTATAATATATATATATATATACATATATATACATATTTATTTATATATAACGGTTCGTGAATTGTCAGAATTTGGTCGAGGTTATAATGAATGTATGAACACAATTTAAAATTCTTGAGATTTAACTTAACAAACTTTGCTTATCGTGTCAGAATAATATAAAGATAAACTTTAAATTTGGTTGGAAATTTTCGGGTTGTCACAGTACCTACCCGTTAAAGAAATTTCATCCCGAAATTTGAATGGGATGGTCATGGCTGACAATAAGTATGTTTTCATGACGTATACGAGTTGGAAATTAGAGTTTTATTATCATCAAGTAATATAGATAAAGCAATTTGATTCTTGTGAAGAGTACGAGTGAAGTTATCACAAAAGAATGAAATGAGTAAATGCACGTTCTTTTTAACCAATGACATAGTCACGGTTGATTTTCGGAATTCAAGAAATTTAGAGAAAATCTTCGTAATAAGATTTGGTTCTTCGGTAATTAAGGAAGTTAGGAACCACTTTGATTAAATGCGATATTCTATTTTGATTTCTCTGTCGAATATTTTACTATATATCCACCCCCTTCGTTTCCCTATTTCCACAACTCACACCTTTTATTCTTTCTCCCTCAAATCATACTTTATAACATTCGCTAATATGCTCCATCCAGTTCTGATTCTTGATATACTCCTAACTTTCATATCTGTCATTCTTCTTTTTCATCTGCCGCCGAAAGAATCTATTTACTTCTACTATACTCTTGGTTTTATAGTGTTTTTAGTTCTCCCATGTCCTTATATTGCTATATGCATCGATATATATGGTTTGTAATTTCTGGGTTGTTGTTGGATTTTATATCTTCCCTTATACTTCAAAGTCCCTGCTTCTGTCTTCTATAATCATTGTCATCCACAGTTAATACTCCCTCCTATTTGCTGCGATTTATACTCCAATTTCTATTTTGGAGCTTTGTCCTTTCGTTTATTCTTCTTGCGATTAAGCATCGCTTGTAATGGTCCATAATTCGCAGATATAAATTTCAGAATGAACATTGTTAATGTTCTAAGAAGAAAATGGTAATGGCACGGTCTTGATTTGTTAAATTACCAGAATACCCTGGAAAAGACCGAATCATCAAGAAATATTTTCTTAATACTTTAGAGGTTAAATAGAATACAAGAGTCGTGTAACATGGCACATGATGATGTTATGATCTGTGAATCATCACGTTCCATTTAAAAACTCAGCATGACTTACTGTAATATAATCACGTTGATCAAGTGTCATTATATTATACTAACTCATGCTTTAGTTCCCAACACTACTTCAATAGTATACATATTTTAAATTCGAATTTTTCAGAATTTAGAAACTAAAATAGTTTCTTTTATCATGTAACACAGATAGTGCAAAGAGATAAATGATTTCGAATAACAATAGTTATGAAGATATCTTCAGAAATATTGAAGATATTTATAATGAAAGATATGATGATATCTTAGAATATCTAAGATCAGAGGATGATGAAGAATATTATTCACAAAGGTTTAGAGTCAGTAGAAAGGTATTTGATAATAATTTCAGCAGACACTGAATCATTTGGATTCTTTGAAGGCAGGTTTAGTCTTTGTGATTTGTCCACAACCTCCTTTATGGTTTGCTTAATCCGTTTTCCAGTTCCTAACCTTCTCTTTTTCTGAGCTTTTCCAACACACTATCCTTTATTATCAAACTTTTGACTGTTAAGGTCGTTTACAGTTTTTGCTGCTTCATCAGCATTTTCCAAACTTCGGTGAACTAGTTCGCAGTTTAGGGTGTTTTTCAGAAACTTCACATTCAAAGTATATAAGTCTAGGAGATAGACGCTATATATACACCTATAACCGTTGGCGGAGACATGCTGCAAGATTTCAAAATACTGATTGCTGATTCCTAGTAATTGGCATGACAATTCTTGTTACAAGATGCGGATGAGTAAATGATGGGGTTTCGATAAATATAATGACTTTTCGGAAAGTCAAAGATCAGTTAAGTTGTTGGTAAGTTTATTTCTAATGTGGTGAGACATAAAAGGTTCTCCGGTGACGATGACGAAAGGGCAACGTCTTTATCAAGGTTATAATAAGAGTGTTTCAACTGAAAAGTCGAAGTTGACTTTCTGAAGCTGTGACAAAACTGACTAATTTGAAAAGGAATCGCAAAGTTATTTTTGCTAATAAATGCCAAAGGGTCTGACACGGATACGTGTTAAAATATGACTCTGGTTTCGAGAGCTTTTCAGATGCAAGACCGTGGTTAATATGTGGTTGGATCATCATCTTGATTGTTCATTATTTGAAGTGTCTTCAGGAATTTCGAAGGGTTTTGAACACAGATTGTAATCGTTAATATACATATGATGTTCTAACACAGTTTTGAAGTCAAAGTATAGCTTGTGAAAGATGTAAGGATCTAAGAGTGATGATTTTGGTCATATCTCGAGTTGAATTCTGAGATTTCAAAATCAGAATATGTAATTAAATTTTGAATGAGTATGGTTGTTTTGATTTCTATAAAAGAATGTATATTGTTGTGAAAGTAGGGAGTATAATGGATGATTTGCTGAATCAGATTCGAAGAATGTAACATATTAATTGTGAATTTATATATCTCTCGGGTATTACCTACCCGTAAAAAAAAAAATTCACAATTAATATTTTGTACAAAAGAATTTTATTACAGTCTTTATGAAAATTTATATATACATATATATATATATATATATATATATATATATATATATATATATACATATATATATATATATATATATATATATATATATATATATATATATATATATATATATATATATATATATGTATATATATATATGTATAGTTTCTTCAGATGTAACATAGATTTAATGAGTTAATGTTAAATTAAACTCATTTGATTTACGGTTGAAACTAGAATTGAATAATCCCTAAAGGCTTATTAAATAACTTTTACGGAGTATTTCTTTAATGACATTGAAATTATGAATCAATACATCGTTATTCGTTGATGTATGATGTTCGGTTCGTGAAATTCTTGTGAATTTCGTAAAGTACGAATGATGTTATTTGAAAAGTTTCGAGTACATCGATGATGAAAGTGTAAAATCAAACATATATTTGAATAATACACTTGATTTATTATGTGATGGAATTTATTGAATTAAAACAGAGATTGTAGTTAACGATGGTTAAGTTGTTAAGGAAGGATGTACATCTTAGCATATTAGTAATATGAATTTAATCGAGTAGTATTTACCCTTATTTAATTCATACATAATAGCTTAGTACGAAAGATTTATTTTGATCTCAAAATTTATATATATATATATATATATATATATATATATATATATATATATATATATATATATATATATATATATATATATATATATATATATATATATATATATATATATATATATATATATATATATATATATATATATATATATATAATATACATATAATTTCTTTAGAGGGAATGAGTTAATACTTCATAACTCGTTGATATAATATACACGTTATTGATTCGTAATGATGTCCACGGTGATTCTTGAACTGACGGAGTTTGTGATGTTATAGGTGCTGCTGATTCTGATGACACTGACGGCACTGACTGTGATGGTGATGCTACGGTACTGTTGATGCTGTTGGTAAAACAAGTCTAGCTTATAAATCACGCATCATTCTTGTCAGGGTTTCTACTCTTCCTTCTATCATTTCAATTCACTCATCTGATTTATGGTTAGGGTTATAATAGATAATCTCTAAGACTTTAGAGATTACATAATCGCCGCGGAGTGTTTCTCCAATGAAGTTATGAATCAACACTTCATCGTTTGTTGTTTTGGTATTCCTTGGTATCTACAGGGCGTATGACATTGGTGCTCGTGGGACAGATTGTAAAGTTGAGGTTTACGTAGCGGTTGTGGTTGGGGTGGTAATGGTACTATTGGCGTTGATGATGGTAGTACTGGTTATGCTGCTGGTGCTGCTGCTGGTGTTTGTAATCTTTGCACCATATTCTCCAAAGCCACTACCCGAGCGTGAAGCTCGTTGACTTCTTCTATTACACCGGGGTGATTGTCGATTCAGACGAGCGGATAAATAAAATCTAGAATTTGATGTAGTATATAATCGTGACGAGATACTCTGGAAATGAGAGAGAAAATGGTGTTTCGGACAGGTTCGCTGGTAAGTGCTTTGGGTTCTTCGCCAAGAGGGCAATGTGGTGGATGGAAAGGATCGTCTTCTTCTTGTCTCCAATGATTGAGGAGGCTATGAACCCATCCCCAATTCATCCAAAATAGATGATGGCTGATTGGTTGATCCATTCCAGTCACACTACTTTCGGAGCTTGAGTAGGATTCCATATCGGATTTCGAGGGACTTGAACTAATGACGAATTCCATTTCGTTCGATTGAATAAAGGATTTTTCGATATGAAATGATTTTCCGGCTATCGGGTGGTATTCTAATTACATAGAATATCTATATATATAGCGCAAAAGATTTCGTAGATTAAGGAGGAATTTACGGGATATGTCAGGCAAAGTTTACAGTAACAGATATGCTAAGATATGAATTTTGTCTATACACTATTTATGCAATCAATGCAGTAAGACGTGTCTAGACTAAGAATGATAAGAAGGCAATTTCTGACAAAAATGTTAAGCAAAACTTTTGACAATGCAGACACGGTCGAAGTCCAGACTCACTAATGCATCCTAACGACTATCAGTTAGATACACTAATGCAGACCTGGTTCACTAAGACCACCGCTCTGATACCAACTGAAAGGACCCGTTCATATACATTATAAACGATTCACAATAGTTGATTACATCGCGAGGTATTTGACCTCTATAAGATACATTTTACAAACATTGCATTCGTTTTTAAAAGACAAACTTTATTCACATCTAAAGTTGACGGCATGCATACCATTTCATAATACATCCAACTATAATTGACTTAATAATAATCTTGATGAAATCAATGACTAGAATGCAACGTCTTTCGAAATATGCCATGAATGACTCCAAGTAATATCCTTAAAATGAGCTAATGCACATCGGAAGATTTCTTTCAAACCTGATAATAAACATGCTTTCAAGTGTCAACCAAAAGGTTGGTGAGTTCATTAGTTTATCATAATCATTCATTTCCATTATTTTAATAAACCACAAGATTTTTATTAAACATAATTCCAATAGCAGAATCCTCTCATCTGCATAAAGGTAAAATCATTTCCAATAATATAATAGATCACAAGATTTTCATTTTTCATAAACATAATCCTCCAGCAGAATCCTCTCGTCTGCATTAAGGTAAAATCATTCATATGGTGAACACCTGGTAACCGACATTAACAAGATGCATATAGAATATCCCTAAAACAGAATCCTTTCGTCTGTATAACAGAATCCTCTCGTCTGTATAAAAATGGAAGTACTAAAGCATCCGTACCTCGGATGGGGTTTGTTAGGCCCATAGATCTATCTTTAGGATTCGTGTCAATTAGGGGTACTGTTCCCTAATTCTTAGGTTACCAAGCTAAAAGGGTGATATTTAATTTCGATAATCCAACCATAGAATGTAATTTTTGAGTACTTGTGTCTATTTCGTCAAACATTTATAAAATCAGCGCATGTATTCTCAGTCCCAAAAATATATATTGCAAAAGCATTTAAAAAGGGAGCAAATGAAACTCACAATACTGTATTTTGTAGTAAAAATACATATGACGTCATTGAACAAGTGCAATGTTGGCCTTGGATTCACGAACCTATATTAATTATATATATTTATATGTTTGATCAATATCTGTCTAACAATTTAGGTCAAGTCGTAGTGTATCACAATCCTAATACTCAAAACTAAATATGCAAAAGTCAACAAAAGTCATATTGACCAAAATGTCTTTCAAAATTTATACATGATTATTATATAGTTTAAATATAGTCGTTTTATTTATTTAAATATTTTTAATAGATTTTATTAAAGTAAATAATATAGTTATTTTATTAATAAATAAAATTTTATATTAAAATTTATATAATAAAAATATACTTTTATATATCTTAAGTAATAAAATTTATAAAGTTCATATAATATCATAAAAATAATATAATAGATATTTTTAATGTAATTATATTATACGTAGTAAAATATCTTTGTATCACATATTTATTTGATAAAATAATATTGATAATAATAATAATAAGTAAAAGTTATATTATTTTGTAATAATTATTATTATTCTACTAATAAAAATAACAATAAATATATTTTCTAAAAATGATAAAAGGATAATTTTTATTAACAATAGTACTAAAAAGATAATAATAATGATGTTTTATATTAGCAATGATATTTTTATTAAAAATAATAATTTTAGTAAAAATGATAGTTTTAATATTAATAATAGTTTTAATAATAATAATAGTAAAATAATTAAAACGATATTTTTTCCTTTAAATCAATATCTTACAATATCTTAATTTCATCATGATACTCATACTCATTATTTCCTAATCGCTTCGTTTAATAGCTTTTAATCATCTTTTATATCGCGTTCATATTAATAATAATAATAGTAATCATAATAATTAGATGTTACTAATATTAGTTTTAATTATAATAATACTAATAATAATAATAATATTAATGATAATACTAATAACTATTTGAATGATAAAAATAATAATAATAATACTACTAATTATAACCTTAACGATAATAACGATAGTAATAATAATAAAAATAACAATAATATCTTTTATTAATAACGAAAATGATAATAATAATAATAATAATAATAATAATAATAATAATAATAATAATAATAATAATAATAATAATAATAATTAGATTATAACGACGATAATAATAATCATTTTTAATAATAATACAAAAATTCAGTTGACTATAACTTCTTAACCGTTCATCGAAACCATTCGATATCTAAATGAAAAGTTCTCAATTTTCGCTAGCTTTCCAACGACATGCATATCATATACCTTATCTTAATAGCATATGTATTTAATTCAAGATTCGACATAACCTATCTAACGACAATAACGGACATATAAGCATGCATAATCCTATATATATATACTCGAGCACTAGTCAGGGATACACTAATAATATATAAAAGTTAAGTTATGAGTGCTCACGTATCAATATTGAGATTCAATATTGCAGAAAAAGTACGTAGACGCAACGGAGATGATAAACACTAGTTTGACTCACGAGCAATACTCCCGAACCATACCCATAACCTCCATAGCTATAACCCATAATTTCCTTAGCTCTATCCCGCTCGAAAAACAATTTCGAAATCACTCGGACAGCACTCCGTCATGATATTTTATGTATACTAATAATATCTTGAAATAATACGGAGTAAATATATATATGTAAATCAATTGAGAGAGTTTAGAGAAAAATATTTTCAAGTTTCTATGAATTAATGAAACCTATTGAATTCTATTTATAATAGACTTTTGAATTATTAAAGTGAATTATTAAAGTATGAATTATTAAAGTGAATTATTAAAGTATGAATTATTAAAGTGAATTATTAAAGTATGAATTATTAATGTGAATTATTAAAGTATGAATTATTAAAGTGAATTATTAAAGTATGAATTATTAAAGTGAATTATTAAAGTATGAATTATTAAGGTAAATTATTAAAGTTAAAGTAAAGTAAAAATAAAGTAAAGGTAAAGTTTAAGTATAGTAAAAGTAGAAAACTATGTACGTATAATACGCGTATAAATATATATATATATATAATATTAATTTAAATCGTTATATATATTTAAAAAATAATATATAAATATCGTTATCTTTATCATACTGGTTACGTAATGAGTTGTCAAAAGTGGTTCTAGATATTTATAAAAGTTATATACGTTTTAATAATAAAGTTCTTTTTAAACTGAAAAACATTTTTGTACGTTTGAAACTAAATCAAATAAATATGATAATTTTGTTTTCCAAAACTAAATATATTTAAGAATCATTTTGTTTAAAGGTTAAAATAATAGAAATCGTTATATCATAAAACGTTTTAGAAAAGTAGAATCATATATATTCATAATATGTTTCAAGTTTTTAAATTATAGTCTGTTGGTGAAACATGCGATAAAGTTCAAAGGTTAAATAAACGTATGAAATCATCTTAATGAAAAATGTCGAGTTACTTAACTTTTCGATATCCAACATCTAAGTTATTTACACTCGACGTTCTTACTTATAAATCACTTTACCATTTTCCGAATGTTGTCAAAAATAATAGATTTCTTAAATCACAGTGGACCTCATAACATAGACCCGTAATTGATGTTTCGAGAGGTGTATATAAAATACTATTAATTTTTAGCAGGAAAAACTATTAAATACGATACAATTTTATACAAGATATTTATTTATTTAAAGAATGGATATACTTAAACCTTGCTACAACACTTATAGGCAGTGTACCTAATCGTACAGTAGTGTAGTTTTTAGTAAGTCCGGTTCGTTCCACAGGGAATCTTTTTAAACAAAGCTTAACGCTATATTAGTTTACTTTTATAAAAATACAAATATATATATATATATATATATATATATATATATATATATATATATATATATATATAAGTAATATTATTATTATAAAGGGGGGTTTTTACCGTTTAATGACCGGTTTGTCGATTTTAAAACTTTAGTCACAGTTAAAACCAAATGTAAAATATTAAAAATAAATACAAGACTTAAATTAAAGCGTAAAGTAAATAACGATAATGAAATTACGAATAATAAAAGTGCGATAAAATAAACTTACGATAATTAAAAAGTACGATAATTAAAAGTGCAATTAAATAAAATAACAATAAAAATGCGATAATTAGAAGTGCAATTAAATATAAAATAAAGAAAATTAAATATGAAATAAAAGAATTATGCTTATTTAAACTTCCGTAATCATGATGTTTGACGTGTTGATTTTAGTTTTAAGCCCATGGGTTAATTGTCCTTTGTCCTGGATTATTTAATATGTCTATACGGATTTGTCCATAATAGTCCATCAGTCATAAATATAAAGAGCGAAAGCCGTCGTCAAATTATTCTTATTCCCGAAGTCAAATATTCCAACTAATTGGGGATTCGAATTGTAACAAGGTTTTAATACTTTGTTTAATGAATACACCAGGTTATCGACTGCGTGTAAACCAAGGTTTTACTACTTTGTTAACAATTACACCAATTACCCTTGAATGTAATTCACCCCTGTTTCAACAAGTCTATTATCTATTAATCCAATTCCGTATCCGGTAAAATGAATAATTATTGGTATTTATAGATATCCCGCCCACCGTACCCAGTCAAGCGTATGTGGTTATATATAAATACGTCAAATTATAAGTTTGTATATTAAATTAACAAGGTATTATTTAGTTAATATAAAACCCATTAATAACCCATAGTCTAATTTCCACAAGTGTCGTTCTTTTATCCAAACCCCAATTATGGTACAAAGCCCAATTACCCAATTTTAGTAATTAGCCCAACATCATGATTACTTCGAATTAAATAAGCATAATAATAACTTAGCTACGAGACATTAATATAAAAAGGTTGAACATAACTTACAATGATTAAAAATAGCGTAGCGTTACACGGACAGAGTTTCGACTTACACCCTTACAACATTCGCTAACATACCCTTATTATTAGAATTATAATTAAAATTAAAATTAAAATATAAATAAATATAAATATTACGATATAGATAGAGAGATGGATGGATTTTTTGTGATTTTTTTCGATCAGAATTCGTTTGCTTTTATAGGGATTTTCAACTTTTGGGGCTCCGTGACTCACGGCATTTTTGGCCTTCAAACTCCGCGAGTCGCGGAGATTGAAATTACAGTTCAGTCCCTTTTGGAGTCTTTCTTGCCGACGGTTTTAAATATAAATATAATATATTAAATAATTATAAGAATTATTTAAATATTATATTATATTTATGTGCATAGTTGACTTGTAATTTTTAGTCCGTTGCGTCGAGCGTTGAGAGTTGACTCTGGTCCCGATTCCGGATTTTCGAACGTCCTTGCGTACAATTTAATATCTTGTACTTTGCGTTTTGAATCTTGTACTCTTGTAATTTCGAGACGTTTCTTATCAATAATTGGAACCTCTTTGATTGTCTTTTGTACTTTTGAGCTTTTTGGTCGTTTGCGTCTTCAATTCGTCGAATCTGTCTTTTGTCTTCACCTTTTATTATTTAAATGAATATCACTTGTAAATAGAACAATTGCAACTAAAAGCTTGTCTTTCTTGAGGAATAATGCTATGAAATATATGTTCGTTTTTAGCATTATCAAATATTCCCACACTTGAGCGTTGCTTGTCCTCAAGCAATATCGTCTTGAAATACAAGAATCACTTCTTTATTCTTCACACTTTGTACATCAGTGATTTCTATATGGCGGTATAAACAATGGTAGTAACGATATGGTTTACAGTCCCACATGACTATAAAAATTTAGATCCATTAAGGAAATTGGATCTTTATGAAAACATTTGATCTTTTGAAAATTAAATCTAGTTTTTACCCTAGATAAGTTTTCCAGAATAACCCTTTACCGGTGTTTGCAAAATATTTTTGTGGGTTTGGTGGGTTTCAGATTTGAAAATTTTAGCTCAAAACTTATGGTTTTGTGTCACCCACTTGTTAACCTTGTATTTGGAAAGCAACACGTCCAGTTTACTTGTCCCGTATATTACCTTTCGGTAAACTACAGTCCGGTTGTAAAGGAAAGCGTTGAACAAGCAACTGTTAAGGCAATGTCCCCTGACATGCTTTTAATTATGGTCTATAATGTGTTGGACGCAATTACTATCCTTGGTAGGAGCAATAGTAAAGCTCACCCTTATAATTTTTCGGTCTGGCACAAGGTCCTGTCTTTGACCACTATGCAACCACCGTTCTTACGGTTGACACCCGATTTAGTTCAGGTGACCTAATGAATTCCAGGTGAATTCCTAGGATTTCACGTTCAATGGTAATGAACGCATTGAAAATAGGGTTTTCAGAAAACAAATCGGTTTGTAATTTTGATCAAAATATTTTCTCGTTCAAGCTCGAGTTTAGATATCATTGAATTCCATGAGTTTGTAATTCTCAATCTTTAAGGTCAATCTCAAGGATTGAGTAATATCAGTCTTAAAAGCTGATTTTTGATCTTTTAAGGAGATTATCCTTTCTGGGGATCTGATTCATTAGTCTTATCCAGCTAATTTGCATGGTGCCCCCCCCATTGTACGAGATAAATCCTTCTCATGGTTAGGATAAATCTGACCACTTGGCGACCCTGTTTAATGCTGAGGTCCGTGGATTTCCTGCTGATTTTAGTGATGACTTTTCTAGATTTTTCGTCAACCTACAGCTGGTCTGGACGACAACTTCTTGACCTAAATCAAGAAGCGCGTTTCTTTTTTCGGAAGACTTTACTTCCTTTTGATGATGGAATTGATTCATCATGTAGATCCATCTTTCTTACAGTAAATCAGGTAAAACTTTTTAGTTTAGTCCAAAGCAAAAACATTTTCAGTTATTTGTACAAAAATATGTGATAAATGTTTAAGATAACTTGGTAAATTTTCCCACACTTGGCTTTTATTTTCCTTTTTATCGTCCTCTATTCCATTTTAAATGAATTTTAACATTTTGGTTTGTTTCTCAATTTATGTCCTTTTCGAGGTAACAATAATTTCGGTGTTAAAACCTAGTTTTATCGTTCATAAATATGTATAAACATGATTTTGAGTTCATTTAATTGAAAATTTTGAAAAATTTTACTAGAATTGGGTAGTCAGTATATAAGACTAGGGCTGTTCTTTATTATCAGAGAGCACTAGATTCTAATACAACTACTGCTTTACTAGTATTTTTAATGATAACCAAGTGTATAAAGTAAAAATTTTTAAAAATCCGAAAGAATTTAACCCCTTCCCACACTTAAGATCCTGCAATGCCCTCATTTGTAAGAATTCAGTAACAATTTAAATTATTGAGGGTGATTTGTGTGAAAATGATTAAATTTTACCAAAGTTTCCAAACATATTGGCGTTTGTTTGCTGAATGATAAATGGTGCACATCATTTGTTCATTCCGTCTCGTTGTTATTTCATATATATTTTGCATCTTGTCGTCAAAATTAGTTGCTTTTGCTGAACTTAATGCCAGTCTTTGAAAATGCGTTGTTTTACCCTGTTGTGTACATAAGATAAACTGCAAACATATATACATATTTTTGAAGTTTGGTATATTAACCCACATTCAAAAATTATTAAAATCTAGGAATACAAGTTAGAAAATTATAAAAACTATTACAATATTAACATAAGTATTAAATGTATCAATATTACAAATTACAAAATAAATAAAACTAAGTAGACTAGGGATGATACTGGTACCAATAGGGGTTCCAAGCATAACCATAGGTGCTATAAAATGCTTCGGCAGGGTTATACGTAGGATACGGTGGTTGCATCTCAATAGACCAGGGAGGGAATATGGGTTTTGGTGTAGGAATATAGTTTCTACCTATATGTTGGCAATGAGCTATGATTTGGTTCTGATGAACTTGCCAATCTTCAAATGCTCTCTGTTATAAACCTTTGCATTTCTTGCATCTCATTTCCCCCTCCTACATTACCTTGCTGTTGGTTTCTCTCAACCTGTGGATGTCTACCATGGTATTGTACTGCGGCGTTATTTTGCCTCTTCAAAACTTTCGCACCATGGTATACATTTAAACCTATAGTATCGCAGGGTTCTGGTTCTTCTACTAATAATCCCCCCCGACTTATATCCACACCGAGATATTCAGCAATCAAAGTAATAAAAATACCACCTCCTATTATGCTATGCGGTCTCATCCCCCTAACCATAGCTGATAAATAATAACCCACACAATAAGGTATACTTACAGCGCTTTGTGGGTCTCGAATACACATATGATAAAACAAATCCTGTTCATTTACCTTTTCCTTGTTCTTACCTCTTTGTGTAATCGAATTAGCTAAAAACCTATGAATCACTCTTAATTCAGCTCTATCTATATCCAAATAAGAGTAATTTCCCCCTTTGAAACGGTGATGGCTTGTCATTTGACTCCACACACCGTGTGTATCAAAATTTTCATCTATCTTTCTACCGTTTAGTATCAACCTTCTACAATCAGCAGATGCTAAGTCCTCAGGCGTATATATACGTAAAGCCTGAGCCATGTCTAGTAAAGACATGTGGCGCATCGAACCTCCTAACAAAAATCTAATAAAAGATCGATCGGTTAAACTAGCTACCCGATCGTTTAATTCTATACTACACAACAATTCTTCACACCATACTTTATATACAGGTCTACGCATGGTGAATAAACGTACCCAGTCATTAAAAGTAGAATTACCATACCTCTGTACAAGTAATTCCCTAATTGGCCCGGCCAATTCTATAGCTTCTAAGGGTCCCCATTCTATGACCCTAGGTACCTCAACAACTTTAGAATGAAGAGTATGCAAACCCCTTTGGTATTTTGGATAATCTATCCAAAGTCAGTCAAATCTCAGGTTCGGGTGCAACTCTTCCAAGTGCATATCAGAAAAGGTCATGACTGGATGAGGTATATCTTGCTTGTAGTAGTTATCCACCTCCTGTTGTTCCACATTCTCAGCAGGAGCATTGCGAGCTTGGGATGAAGATTCACCCCTTTCAGTCTGCAAAACACATAAAACACAATTTTTGTGCATCCAAATATGCATTAGTGTCAGCAAAATCATCAATCAAAATAATTACAATGACATGATCAATTTATATCAAACTTAAGCTCATTTTCACATTTTTATTAAATCTACACTTTTTCAAATAAGCATATACGAAAATGTTCGCCAAGTTCATAAGCATTCAACTCAAATAACATGTCAAAATAATCATTACTAGCAATTAAACAAGTCTCAAATGGTATTATCTCTCAAAAATCAAGTTCATGAATTTTAGACTTGAAAAATTCCACTTTAATTCTCAAAATCATGTTTAGGCTCAAAGTTTGGATCATTTAACTACCTAAACATGTTACACTACTTAATTTAGCAACAATTCATGACAAAAATTGGCCATAACCTGTTTATATCAAAAGCCCCAAATTTGCTCAAGAACACATACCCTAGATTACTCAAAATTTGAAGTTTAAGGCTTCTAATCATGTTAAATAGCATCAATCTAGGTTATACAAGCATAATACATAAACAATTTAAGCCTAATTACACTAAAAAGCATCAAAATCAAATTGGGGAAAAAATTGCTCAAGAACACTAATTTCGGATTAAATGGTGTTTAGGTGTAGAAATTTACCATTTTTCTTGAGTAATTCCTTGATAGCATCCTTCTCAACATGATTTTAGTAAAAGATTTGATGATTAACGGTTAAAAATTGTGATTTTGGGGTGTATTTTTCGGGTTTTTTCGAGCTTATTTTCGCAGTTTTTTTTCTTTGTGGTGTGTTGGGACTGAGCTAATCGATCAGTTATATTTTTTTTTTCTGTATTTCGGTCCTCCCGCGAGTCGCGGGGATTAAACCTCCAAACTCCGCCAGTCGCGTAGTTTGGTATTTTTTTTATATAATCTTTAACTTATTAAAACAATTAAGTAATTAATTTTAAAATTTTGTTTCCCTTGTTATTTAGGACGAGGTCGTTTCGGATCGATGTCCTAGTCCGTCCCTCGACAAAATTTTAAAATTTGTCTTTTTGTAGCGATTGTTTTAAAAGCTAAGATTTTTGGGTTTTTTTAATGTTTTTGGCATACTTTAATTCAATAAAATTAAAAATAATGATAATAAAAGTTCTCGTCCCTCCCTCGGGTAAAGCAATTTCGGTTCAACGACCTAGTCTTCAACTTACGACGAATTTTAAAAATCATATTTTTAACTTAATGAGATAAAGTAAATTTTTATTTTTAAATTCACACAATTTAAATATAAAATTCAAAATTAATATTAAAAATTCACACCAAACTTAAAAGTTGAAATGCATAAAATTAAAAATTCATATTTTAAAAATTAAAAATTCACACCAAACTTAATTTAAAAATTCATATTATAAATTCACACCAAACTTATATTAATTTTTCAAATATTTATAATTTTAAATATATTGTTTTTACAAAGTTTACAATATTAATTTAAGATTTATATATTAATTTTAAAAACATGGTAAAAATAAAATTAAAAATCTTTTTGGCTTTTTATCCCACTTTAATCAATCAAATATTATCAAAAATATGCGCCCCTCTTTTCGGTAAAGTAATATCGGTTCCAAGACCTAATTTAACTCATGACGAATTTTTGAAATATTTTAGGTTGATTGATTAAAGATATTTATACCTTAAGAATAAACGTTAAATTGCGCAGTGATGTAATAAATTTTTTTGAATGATATTAATAATTTCGGTCGCCAAACCTAATTTTATTCCATACCAATTTAATACTTTATAGCGAACAAATTAGCGTTTATTATCAAAAGGTTAAAAATAAAAAAAAATAAAATAAAAACTGTACAGACATACCTGTGAAATAAATTTCTTAGTTATATGATCTATCCCATTCATAAGATAGTCGGTTTAATTGGTTTTCCATAGCGACATAGGCGTAACCTCGAGCATTCAGTGTCTTTTCTTCTAAACATATGAACGGTCCGTCTCTGCATAGAGTAACAAATTCGGTATTTGAATAGGTTTGATTATTTGAACATTTACCTCCATGTGACCATTTTCTGCATTTGTGACATCTTTCTAGGTGTCGTGCTCTTCTTTTCGCTGCGGATTTTGATTTTCCTTTACCAAATTGTAACTTATTATCTTCGCATCTGGATTCTTTTCTAACTCCGTCCATTCTTTCTCTGATTACTGATACTATTTCACTCGGTAGTGTGTCATTATTACGTTTAGTGGTCAAAGCGTGTAGCATTAGACCATGGTTTAGTTCACAGGTAGTCTTCATTTTGTAAAAACCTAAAAAAAATAAAAATTCAGAATGGGGGGAGAAGACTAGTTCTTTAGGGTCTGCTAGGGAAAGACCATTCGGGTTCCATTTTCGAGAACTACACGAAAAAAGACAATCTAACTCTAACAGAAATACATATTATCCTTTAAAGACTTGATTCTCCCCACACTTAGTTAGCTATGGTGTCGAAATTGTGATTAACTTCGTTGTCGACTTCCATCGGACCATGTATGTAGTGTTTAACTCTGTGACCATTAACTTTAAATTCAATCCCATTTGAATTTATTAATTCTATCGTTCCGTATGGGAAAACTCTTTTGACTATGAATGGTCCAGACCATCTTGATTTCAATTTTCCAGGAAATAGCTTGAATCGTGAATTAAAAAGAAGAACTCTGTCTCCTTCCTTAAATTCTTTTAAACTTCTGATTCTTTTATCATGCCATTTCTTCGTTCTTTCTTTATAGATTATCGAATTTTCGTATGCTTCATGTATTAATTCTTCTAATTCGTTTAGTTGACTTAATCGTAGACGTCCAGCTTCATGTAAATCAAGATTACATGTCTTCAAAGCCCAAAATGCTTTGTGTTCAATTTCTACTGGAAGATGACATGCTTTTCCATAAACAGGTCTAAAAGGTGTGGTTCCAATTGGAGTTTTGTAGGCTGTTCTAAAAGCCCAGAGTGCATCCTCCAATTTAATGGACCATTCCTTCGGATTTGATCCTACGGTTTTCTCTAGAATACGTTTTAAATCTCGGTTGGTATTTTCAACTTGTCCACTTGTTTGTGGATGATATGCGGTGGAGATTTTATGAGTTACTCCATATCTTTTAAGAACTTTCTCAAGTTGATTATTACAGAAATGAGTTCCCCGATCACTTATTAAAGCTTTCGGTGTTCCAAACCTTGCAAAAAGACGTTTTAAAAAGTTGACTACAACTCGTGCATCATTAGTTGGGAGAGCTTGTGCTTCCGCCCATTTAGATACATAATCAATGGCTACGAGTATATATAGATTATTATGAGATTTTGGAAATGGACCCATAAAGTCAATACCCCAAATGTCAAATACTTCACATACTTGGATGACATTTTGTGGCATTTCATCACGTTGACTTATTTTTCCGGCCCTTTGACAAGCATCACAGGATTTGCAAAGAAGGTGTGCGTCTTTGTAAATTGTAGGCCAATAGAATCCAGCATCATAAACTTTTCTTGCTGTTAGTTGAGGCCCATAATGCCCTCCTGTTGGTCCTGTGTGACAATGGTTTAATATTTTACTAGCTTCATCTCCAAATACACATCGGCGTATTATTCCATCGGGACAACTTTTAAACAGGTGTGGATCTTCCCAAAAATAGTGTTTTATATCACTGAAGAATTTCTTTCGTCTTTGGTACGATAATCCTTTTTCAAGGAATCCACAAACTAAGTAGTTTGCATAGTCTGCAAATCATGGAATTTCATTATAATCTATCTTCAATAGATATTCATCAGGAAAGTTGTCTTGTATGGCCGATTCATTTTGAACTTCTAATTCGAGATTTTCAAGACGAGAAAGATGATCAGCGGCGAGATTTTCTGCTCCTCTTTTATCTCGGATTTCAATATCAAACTCTTGTAAGAGTAAGATCCAATGGATTAATCTTGGTTTAGCATCTTGTTTTGAAAATAGGTATCTAAGAGCAGAATGGTCGGTATAGACCACCGTTTTTGCTAGAACGAGATATGATCGAAATTTGTCAAAAGCAAAGACAATAACAAGGAGTTCTTTTTCAGTAGTTGTATAGTTCGTTTGTGCTCCTTGTAACGTCTTACTAGCATAATATATAGGTTGAAATCGTTTTTCAATCCTTTGTCCTAAAACGGCTCCCATTGCAAAATCACTTGCATCGCACATTAGTTCAAATGGTAGATTCCAATTTGGTGTTATCATGATCGGCGCATTAGTGAGTTTCTCTTTAAGAATATTAAAAGATTTGATACACTCATCTGAAAAGATGAATGGAGCATCCTTTTCTAGGAGTTTATTCATAGGAGTGGCAATTTTTGAAAAATCTTTTATGAAACGTCAGTAAAAACCGGCATGCCCTAGAAAACTCCTAACTCCTCTAACATTGGTGGGATGTGGAAGTTTAGCAATTACATCTACTTTAGCTCTATCCACTTCAATTCCTTCTTTTGAAATTTTATGTCCAAGAACGATGCCTTCTTTAACCATGAAATGGCATTTCTCCCAATTAAGTACTAGATTTGATTGTTCGCATCTAATAAGCATTCGTTCCAAATTAACTAGACATGATTCAAATGTATCACCGAAGACTGAAAAGTCATCCATGAAAACTTCCATGCATTCTTCTATCATGTCGTGAAAAATCGCCATCATACACCTTTGAAAGGTTGCAGGGGCGTTACAAAGTCCAAATGGCATGCGTTTGTAAGCAAAAGTACCATAAGGGCACGTGTATGTGGTTTTCTCTTGATCTTCGGGTGCTATTGGAATTTGAAAATATCCGGAAAATCCATCTAGAAAACAATAGTAACTATTTTCGGCTAATCTTTCCAACATTTGATCTATGAAAGGTAAGGGAAAGTGATCTTTTCTGGTGGCGTCATTTAATTTTCTATAATCAATACACACACGCCATCCTGTTACAGTCCTAGTAGGAATAAGCTCATTTTTCTCATTTGTAATGACAGTCATGCCACCCTTCTTAGGCACGCATTGAACTGGGCTTACCCATGGACTATCAGAAATTGGATATATCAAACCTGCATCTAGCAGTTTAATAATCTCTTTTTTAACTACATCTTGCATATTTAGATTTAGTCTTCGTTGGCGTTGCACATACGTTTTATGACCTTCTTCCATAAGGATTTTATGTGTGCAATACGAAGGACTTATTCCTTTAATATCATGAATCTTCCATGCAATGGCTGGTTTATGAGCTTTCAACACAGAAATGAGTTGTGATTTCTCATTTTCAGTAAGAGAAGACGATATTATTACAGGTAATTCAGATTCACCATGTAAATAAGCGTATTCCAAATGGTTTGGAAGTGGCTTTAACTCTAATTTCGGAGGTTCTTCTATCGATGATTTGTATCGATATCTATCTTCTTCTTTTAGCATTTGAATTTCTTCTGTTGTTGGTTCATATCCATTAGCTATAAGTGTAGCTAACATTTCAGCTTCATCAATTGGTTCATCACCTTCTCCTAAAGAACATTCTCCTGTTCCTTGTAATTCTGGAAATTCTTCTAATAATTCTGCATGTGCATCTATAGTTTGAATATAATAACATGTATCATCTGCAGATTGTGGTTGTTGCATTGCTCTATCAACTAAAAAGGTAACACTCTCATCCTCTATACTTAGGGTCAATTTCTTACCGAACACGTCTATCATTGCTTTAGCCGTGTTTAAGAATGGTCTTCCTAATATGAGAGGAACTTGAGAATCTTCTTCCATGTCCAGAACAACAAAATCTACTGGAAATACTAAAGTACCAACTTTAACTAGCATGTTCTCCATTATCCCTCTAGGATATTTTATTGATCTATCGGCTAGTTGTATGCTTATTCTGGTTGGTTTCAATTCTCAAAGGTCTAGTTTAGCGTATAGTGAATACGGCATTAGATTTATACTAGCACGTCAGTCTGCCAATGCTTCTATTGAACTAAGACTACCCAGAAAACATGGAATTGTGAAACTTCCTGGATCAGATAGTTTTTCTGATATCTTATTCAACAGCACTGCTGAACAATTAGCATTCATAGTAACAGCCGAGAGTTCTTCCATTTTCTTTCTATTTGAAATTAGATCTTTCAAGAATTTAGCATATCTAGGCATTCCTGAAATCACATCAATGAAAGGAAGATTTACATTTATCTGTTTAAACATATCCAAGAATTTGGATTGCTCGGCTTCAAGTTTCTCTTTCTTCATTTTACTCGGAAAAGGAAGTGGTGGTTGGTATGGTTTAACATAAGGTTTAGCCTTAACTGTGTTATCTTCATTAACCTTTTCAACTACCGGTTCTTTTTCCTTATCTTGATCAGGTTGTGGTTCTTGTGGAGTAGGAATAGCTTCATCAGAAGTTACAGGTATTTCCGGTGGTTTAAGCATTGTACCACTTCTTGTGGTAATGGCTTTAGCTGTTTCATTCCGGGGGTTAGCATTTGTATCACTAGGTAGACTTCCCGGTTTTCTTTCACCTATTAACCTTGCTAGGTTACTTACTTCTTGTTCCAGATTTTGAATAGAAGCTTGTTGATTTCTAAATGCTTGAGCATTTTGTTCATTGGTTTGTTTTTGAGATGTGAAAATTTGAGTTTGAGTTTCAACTAGCTTCGTCATCATATCTTCTAAATTCAGCTTTTTATCATCGTTTTTTTGTGGTGGTTTGTTTTGAAAATTAGGTCTTTGCTGATTGTAAGTATTATTGGATACTTGTTGATTGCTAGGACCTTGTTGGTTGTTGTATGGAATATTTCTGTTATAATTTTGGTTTTGATTGTAAATCGGTCTTGGCGGTTGATAATTATTCTGATAATTATTTCCAGGCCTTTGGTTTATGTATGAAATATTCTCTCTTTGTTCCATTGTTAATTCAATACTGAGACAATCTTTTGTCAAATGTGGTCCTCCACACTGCTCACAACTAATTCGTATTGAGTGAATATCTCTAGTCATCTTTTCCATTCGTCTCTCGACAGCATCTATCTTTGCGGAAATGGAATCTAAGTCATGGCTAGAATCGGCTCTAGCTGCTTTAGATGATCTAACGATATCTTTTTCTTGGTGCCACTCATGTGAGTGGGAAGCAGTGTTATCAATAATTTTGTAAGCATCAGTTTCGGTTTTCTTCATAATAGAACCACCAGCTGCTATATCTATGTCTTTCCTTGTAGTGATGTCGCATCCTTGGTAGAATATTTGTACTATTTGACAGGTGTCTAAACCATGTTGCGGACATCCTCTTAACAACTTTCCATATCTAGTCCATGCCTCATATAGGGTTTCATTTGGCTTCTGTGTAAACGTAACAATTTCTGCTTGAAGTCTTACGGCTTTAGATGCCGGAAAGAATTGTTTAAGAAATTTGTCAACTAAAACATCCCATGTATCAATCGCCCCTTCAGGTAACGATTCCAACCAATCTTTGGCTTCTCCCTTTAAAGTCCAGGGAAATAACATGAGATATATCTGTTCATCCTCCACTTCTCGGATTTTAAATAGTGTGCAGATCCTATTAAAGGTACGTAGATGTTCATTTGGATCTTCCTTCGGCGCACCACTAAATTGGCATTGATTAGTGACCATGTGTAGAATTTGTCCTTTGATTTCATAATCTGGCGCATTAATGTCTGGATGAGTAATTGCGTGACCTTGGCCAGTGCGTTTAGCTCTCATTCGGTCTTCCATACTTAAAGGTTCCAGATTCTCCATAATTGAATTTGTTGAATCGAAATCACTAGAGGATTCTGATTTAATGGTTCGTTCCTCAACAATCTCTGTTTGAATGATTGGTGGTTCCGGAGGAAAATTTAATGGTTCAGGATCTACGAATTGTTCCTGAATATTCTCCGGATTCTCAATTGTGAGGTCGGGTTCAAAAAATGGATTATCGGAAATTTGAACTGAAGTACTTGGTCGACTGGATGACGATTCTAAAGAAAAATCAACGGCGGTAATATTTGCTAAATGTCTTGATCTAGTTACAGGTGGTGAACGTACAAAAGGTGGTGAACGTCTTGCTCGGTGCATTCACTGAATATCCTATTAGTTTTTAAAAGGAAAGAAAAATTATAATAAGTTATCCAATCAATAGACTTTTCTGATTTTGCCCACGTTTCGAATAGCCAAAAGATGCAGCAGAGGGGCAGGATTCGTTTGGTCTCAATATAATTGAGGACTGTTTGGCTCCAATAACCCGGCCCACGTACAAATCCAACTATTACTACGAACCAGAAAATTTTGAAGTCTATCAATTTAACCACTTAAAATAAATTTTCGTATTTTTAAGAAATTTAGATAAGAAGTAGAATAAAAATCTATGTCCTAAAACTAGAATAGCGAGAAATAAGAAAGAAAAAGAGTTCGTCGGAAAAAGGTCGAAAAAGAAAAATGGTTGAAAAATAAAAGGTGACGGAAAAATAAAAGAAACTTATAAAACTTAAAAATACTTGACTAACCTAACCTTATTACTACAACTAACTTAAAATTATAATCGCAAATTGAGATTACTAATTGGAATGATAATTGATACATAGGTAAAAGTCGTCTAAAAATATTAAAGCTTACAATAAAAACTAAATCCCAAATGGAAATAACTTAAAAAGAAACTAAAACTTAAAAAGGCGTCGCAAAATTCTAAAGTACCTAAATCTTAGTCTAAAGAAAAAGCACTTAAGGAATTCTACGGCAAAGCCTAAAAATCTAGAAGTAAAAATAACTATGGCAAAAACTAAGTTTAAAACTAAATATGAGCGAAAAATACAAATATTACGCTAAAACGATTAAAAAGGGATAAAATATAAAAATATACAAAAAGTTGTAAAAAGTACAATTTTTATAAAAATATTATTTTTATATTATTTATTTATTAAAACTACTAATTTTATAAATTAATTAAACTAATTAATACTAAATAAAACAAATTAAATAAAAAGAAACTTTAAAATAAAACTTAATTATAATAATAATAGATAATTAGGGTTTATAATTATAATAATTAATAATTACCCGTAATTAATTATGAATTAGGGTTTCTGTCGGTGTCAGAGTCACTCCGCGACTAGCGGTATTCAAAGCATCAAACCCCGCGAGTCGCGGGGTTCCAGTTTTCAACTCTGGAACAGTTTAAATTTGACGTTTTTTTTTTATTTTTTTATTTTCTGTTTTAAATTTTTCTGTTTTATAATCTAAAATTTATATATAATAAAAACTAAAATAAAAATAGAATTACTTTATAATTTTATAAATAAAAATCGTAAAACTAGATTTATATATATATTTTATTTTTTTCAGTTTTTATATTTATAAAATATATTTATAAAATAAATTAAATAAAACTTATATTTTTACAAACTAAAGAAACTTTATAAAACTTAAATATTTATCAAACTCCTAAAAATATTTATATTTTTGTTTTTCTTTTTATATTTTAGAATATTTAAAACGTCTTTTTATAAAAACAAATTTTAATAAAAGTAAACTAAAAATCTTTTTTTTTATTTATTAGCGTTGCGCTTCCGGCGTTTAAGAGAGTTCCCCGGCAGCGGCGCCAAAAATAACTTGATGTTTTGCGAGGTGTATATAAAATACTATTAATTTTTAGCAGGAAAAACTATTAAATACGATACAATTTTACACAAGATATTTATTTATTTAGAGAATGGATATACTTAAACCTTGCTACAACACTTATAGGCAGTGTACCTAATCGTACAGTAGTGTAGTTTTTAGTAAGTCCGGTTCGTTCCACAGGGAATCTTTTTAAACAAAGCTTAACGCTATAATAGTTTACTTTTATAAAAATACAAATATATATATATAAGTAATATTATTATTATAAAGGGGGGTTTTTACCGTTTAATGACCGGTTTGCCGATTTTAAAACTTTAGTCACAGTTAAAACCAAATGTAAAATATTAAAAATAAATACAAGACTTAAATTAAAGCGTAAAGTATATAACGATAATGAAATTGCGAATAATAAAAGTGCGATAAAATAAACTTGCGATAATTAAAAAGTACGATAATTAAAAGTGCAATTAAATAAAATAACAATAAAAATGCGATAATTAGAAGTGCAATTAAATATAAAATAAAGGAAATTAAATATGAAATAAAAGAATTATGCTTATTTAAACTTCCGTAATCATGATGTTTGACGTGATGATTTTAGTTTTAAGCCCATGGGTTAATTGTCCTTTGTCCTGGATTATTTAATATGTCCATACGGATTTGTCCATAATAGTCCATCAGTCATAAATATAAAGAGCGAAAGCCTTCGTCAAATTATTCTTATTCCCGAAGTCAAATATTCCAACTAATTGGGGAGTCGAATTGTAACAAGGTTTTAATACTTTGTTTAATGAATACACCAGGTTATCGACTGCGTGTAAACCAAGGTTTTACTACTTTGTTAACAATTACACCAATTACCCTTGAATGTAATTCACCCCTGTTTCAACAAGTCTATTATCTATTAATCCAATTTCGTATCCGGTAAAATGAATAATTATTGGTATTTATAGATATCCCGCCCACCGTACCCAGTCAAGCGTATGTGGTTATATATAAATACGTCAAATTATAAGTTTGTATATTAAATTAACAAGGTATTGTTTAGTTAATATAAAACCCATTAATAACCCATAGTCTAATTTCCACAAGTGTCGTTCTTTTATCCAAACCCCAATTATGGTACAAAGCCCAATTACCCAATTTTAGTAATTAGCCCAACATCATGATTACTTCGGATTAAATAAGCATAATAATAACTTAGCTACGAGACATTAATATAAAAAGGTTGAACATAACTTACAATGATTAAAAATAGCGTAGCGTTACACGGACAGAGTTTCGACTTACACCCTTACAACATTCGCTAACATACCCTTATTATTAGAATTATAATTAAAATTAAAATTAAAATATAAATAAATATAAATATTACGATATAGATAGAGAGATGGATGGATTTTAGGTGATTTTTTTCGATCAGAATTCGTTTGCTTTTATAGGGATTTTCAACTTTTGGGGCTCCGCGACTCGCGGCATTTTTGGCCTTCAAACTCCGCGAGTCGCGGAGATTGAAATTACAGCTCAGTCCCTTTTGGAGTCTTTCTTGCCGACGGTTTTAAATATAAATATAATATATTAAATAATTATAAGAATTATTTAAATATTATATTATATTTATGTGCATAGTTGACTTGTAATTTTTAGTCCGTTGCGTCGAGCGTTGAGAGTTGACTCTGGTCCCGGTTCCGGATTTTCGAACGTCCTTGCGTACAATTTAATATCTTGTACTTTGCGTTTTGAATCTTGTACTCTTGTAATTTCGAGACGTTTCTTATCAATAATTGGAACCTCTTTGATTGTCTTTTGTACTTTTAAGCTTTTTGGTCGTTTGCGTCTTCAATTAGTCGAATCTGTCTTTTGTCTTCACCTTTTATTATTTAAACGAATATCACTTGTAAATAGAACAACTGCAACTAAAAGCTTGTCTTTCTTGAGGAATAATGCTATGAAATATATGTTCGTTTTTAGCATTATCAGTAATCATATCACAATGTATCTGATAAATCAATCATTTGATATTATCTTCTAATTTCATCGATAAACATATTGAAACAAATACATTCATGTAAAGTATTATACGTTTAATACTTTATTAATAATCTCAAGTTATAATATATATATATACATATATATACATATTTATTTATATATAACGGTTTGTGAATCGTCGGAATTTGGTCGAGGTTATAATGAATGTATGAACACAATTTAAAATTCTTGAGATTTAACTTAACAAACTTTGCTTATCGTGTCGGAATAATTTAAAGATAAAGTTTAAATTTGGTTGGAAATTTCCGGGTTTTCACACACGCCTCAACAAATAACGAAGTATTGATTCATAATTTCAATATTATTGAAGAAATACTTATGTAATCTCTAAAGCCTTCAAGGGATTATTCAATTCTAGTTTCAACCGTAAATCGAATTAGTTTAATTTAGTATTAACTCATTAAAATCTATGTTACATCTGAAGAGAATATATACATATATGAAGACTGTAATAAAATTCTTTTGTACAAAATAATAATTGTGAAATTTTTTTTAACGGGTAGGTAATATGAAAGGACCCGTTCATATACATTATAAACGATTCACAATAGTTGATTACATCGTGAGGTATTTACCTCTATATGATACATTTTACAAACATTGCATTCATTTTTAAAAGACAAACTTTCTTAATTCTAACTCTAAGTTTTCAGAGATTTAGAAACTAAAACAGTTTCTTTTATGATATAATACAGATAATGCGGAGAGATAATTAATATCGGACAAGAATATTTATAAAGATATCTTCAGAAATATTGAGGATATTAATAACGAAAGATACGATGATACCTTATAATTTTAGAATCAAATTGTGATGAAGAAATTCATTCACGAGGATTTAGAGCGATTAAGGAGAAAGATATTCGCTAAAGATTTCATCAGAAACAGAATCATCAGGATTCTTTATGTACAAGTTTAGTCCTTGTGATTTGTCCATGGCCTCCTTCATGGTTTGCTCAATCCGTTTTCCAGTTCCAAAACTTCTCTTTTTCTGAGCTTTGCCAATACACTAATCTTTATCATTAAACTTTTTACTGCTAAGGTCGTCTACAGTTTTTGTTGCTTCATCAGCATTTCGAGAACTAGTTCGCGGTTCAGAGTGTTTTTCAGAAACTTCACATTCGAAGTATGTAAGCCTTGGAGATAGACGTTATATGTATAACTGTTGGCGTCAACATGCTACGAGATTTCAAAATACTGATTGCTAATTCCCAATGATTCGTATGGCAATTCTCATTACAAAAGGCAGATGGGGTTTTGATAAATGTAATGACTTTTCAGAAAATCTCAGATCATTACGGTTGCTGATAAGTTTACTGCTACTGTGGCGAGATATGAAAGGTTCCCCGGTAACAATGGCGAAAGGGTAACATATATATTAATATTATGATAAGGCTACTCCGAATGAAAAATCGAAGTTGTCTTGCTGGAGCTGTGATAGAATTTGCTACTTTGCAAAGGAATTGCAAAGTTATTTTTGCTAATAAATTCCAAAGGATCTGACACAAATATGTGTTGAATTATGACTTTGGTTTCGAGAGATTTTTAAGTACATAACTGTGGGTAATATGCGGTTGAATCATCATCTCGATTGTTCATTATTTGAAGTGTCTTCAGAAATTTTTGAAGGGTTTGAACACAGATTGTAATCGTTAATATAAATTTGATGTTCTACACAGTTTTGAAGTCAATGTATAGCTTTGAAAGATGTAAGAATCTAAAAGTGATGGTACGAGTTATATTTCATATTGAATTCTGAGGTTTCAAAATAAGAATATGTAATTGGGTTTGAATGAGTATTGTTGTTTTGATTGCTATGAAAGAATGTATATTATCGTGAAAGTAGGAAGTATAGTTGATTATTTGCTTAATCAGATTCGAAGAATGTAACATATTAATTGTAAATATATATATATATATATATATATATATATATATATATATATATATATATATATATATATATATATATATATATATCTCGGGTATTACCTACCCGTTAAAAAAAATTTCACAATTAATATTTTGTACAAAAGAATTTTATTACAGTCTTTATGAAAATATATATGTATATATTCTCTTCCGATGTAACATAGATTTCAATGAGTCAATACTAAATTAAACTCATTCGATTTATGGTTGAAACTAGAATTGAATAATCCCTTGAAGGCTTTAGAGATTACATAAGTATTTCTTCAATAATATTGAAATTATGAATCAATACTTCGTTATTTGTTGAGATGTGATGCTGGTTTTCGTTAAATTCTTGTGAACTTCGCAAAGTACGAATGATGTTATCTGAAAAGTTTCGGTTACATCAATGATGAAGTGTAAAATCAAATATATACTTGATTTATTAAGAATTGGAATTTTTTGAATTGAGACAGAGATTATATATATATATATATATATATATATATATATATATATATATATATATATATATATATATATATATATATATATATATATATATATATATATATATATATATATATATATGAAATATACATATAATTTCTTCAGAGGGAATGAGTTAATTCTTCATAACTTGTTGATACAATATACGCGTTATTGATTCGTAATGATGTCCTCAGTGATTCTTGAACTGATGGAGTTTGTGATGTTATAGGTGTTGTTGATTCTGATGTTGACTGTACTGACAATGCTGGTGACACTGACGGTACTGTTGATGCTGTTGGTAAAATAAGTTTAGCTTGTTAATCACACACCATTTTTGTCAGAGTTTCTACTCTTCCTTCTATTATTTTGGTTCGCTTAACTGATTTATGGTTAGGGCTAAATTAGATAATCTCTAAGACTTTAGAGATTACATAATCACCACAGAATGTTTCTCCAATGAAGTTATGAGTTAATACATCGCCAGTTATTGTTGTTGGTACTCCTTGGTATCTATGGTGCGTATGACGTTGATGCTCGTGGGACAGATTGTGAAGTTGAGGTTTACGACGCGGTTGTGGTTGGAGGTGGTAATGGTACTGTTGGCGTTGATGATGGTGGTACTGGTTATGCCGATGGTGCTGCTGGTGTTTGTAATCTCTGCACCATATTCTCCAAAGCCACTACCCGAGCGCGAAGCTCGTTGACTTCTTCTATTACACCGGGGTGATTGTCAGTCCGGACGAGTGGATAAATAAAATCTTGAATTTGATATAGTATATAATCGTGATGAGATACTCTGGAAATGAGAGAGAAAATGGTGTTTCGAACAGGTTCGCCGGTAAGTGCTTCAGATTCTTCTTCAAGAGGGCAATGTGGTGGATGGAAAGGATCGCCTTCTTCTTGTCTTCAATGATTGAGGAGGCTACAAACCCATCCCCAATTCATCCAGAATAGGTGATGACTGATTGGTTGATCCATTCCGGTCACACTGTTTTCGGAGCTTGAGTGGGATTCCATTTCAGAATCCGAAGAACTTGAACTAATGGCGAATTCCATTTCGTACGACTGAATAAAGAATTTTTCGATATGAAATGATCTTTCGGCTATCGGATGGTATTCTAATTACATAGAATATCTATATATATAAAGCAAAAGATTTCGTAAATTACGGAGGAATTTACGGAGTATATCAGGCAAAGTTTAAAGTAACAGATACGATAAGATATGATTTAGCAGATACGCTAAGATATGAATTTTGTCTGTACACTATTCATGCAATCAATGCAGCAAGACGTGTCTAGACTAAGAATAATAAGCAGGTAATTTCCTAAGAATGATAAGCAGATGATTTCCGACTCAAAATGATAAGCAAAACTTTTGACATGCAGACACGGTCGAAGTCCAGACTCACTAATGCATCCTAACGACTTATCAGTTAGACACACTAATGCAGACCTGGTTCGCTAAGACCACTGCTCTGATACCAACTGAAAGGACCCGTTCATATACATTATAAACGATTCACAATAGTTGATTACATCGCGAGGTATTTGACCTCTATATGATACATTTTACAAACATTGCATTCGTTTTTAAAAGACAAACTTTCTTTACAACAAAATTTGACGGCATGCATACCATTTCATAATACATCCAAATATAATTGACTTAATAATAATCTTGATGAACTCAACGACTCGAATGCAATGTCTTTTGAAAAATGTCATTAATGACTCCAAGTAATATCTCTAAAATGAGCAAATGCACAGCGGAAGATTTCTTTCGTACCTGAGAATAAACATGCTTTAAAGAGTCAACCAAAAAGTTGGTGAGTTCATTAGTTTATCATAAACAATCATTTCCATCATTTTAATAGACCACAAGAATTTCATTTCCAGTTCTCATAAATATACGTCCCATGCATAGAGACAAAAATTATTCATATGGATTGAACACCTGGTAACCGACATTAACTAGATGCATATAAGAATATCCCCTATCATTCCGGGACATCCATTGGACATGATATAAAACAACATCGAAGTACTAAAGCATCCGCTACAATGGATGAGGTTTGTTAGGCCCAATAGATCTATCTTTAGGATTCGCGTCAATTAGTAGACTGGTTTACTAATTCTTAGGTTACCAAGCAAAAAGGGGCATATTCGGCTTCGATCATTCAACCATTTAATGTTGTTTCGATTACTTGTGTCTATTTCGTAAAACATTTATAAAAGCGCATGTATTCTCAGTCCCAAAAATATATATTGCAAAAGCATTTAAAAAGTGAGTAATGAAACTCACAATACTGTATTTTGTAGTAAAAATACATATGACGATATTGAACAATGCAGGGTTTGACTCGGATTCACGAACCTATAACATTTATATATATTAACACACATATTTGTAATCGAACTAATTCATATATTATATTTTAAATTATATATTTTGTATATTTAATTTGTGTATATATTTTGTGTATCACTTAATTTTTATTATATAAAAGTAACATTTTGTTTAAGAATATAAAAGTATGTAATATTAGTATAGATATGTAATAAATATTTTATATAAATAATATTTGTTGTAATAATACTAATAGTGATAGTAATAATAATAATGATTTTAATAAGTATTATATTTTTAATAAAATGATAATAAAAAAATGATACTTTTAATATTAATGATAATTTTGTTAAAAATAATAATAATGTTAATAAAAATGAAAATACTTATAATACTAATAATAATGATAATAATAGTATAGTAATAATTCTAATAATAATACTAATTATAATGATAATTAAAAAATGTTAATACTTAAAAATAATATTAATAACGCTAATAATAATAATAATGATAATAATAATAATAATAATAATAATAATAATAATATTTCATTTAAATCATAACTTAATTATAATTTTAATCGTTTTCATATTTGTATCCATACCTGAAACTATATCTAAAATTATATTGCTTAATATTATTTAGCTCCTGATCAAAATCATAATCTCATTAAATATTTAAAGACAATATCAAACGTAATGGATTAAGGGTTATACCCTCGGTGTAAATTGAACGAGAGACGAGCACTGGTTGCACTTGCGCCCGATATAAATTGAACAACACTTAATAAGTACAAAGTGAACGGTTTCTTGGGCCATAGGAGTATTTTAGCAGTCCATTAGGAGTAACCATTTGTTGGGCCTTATAAGAATTTAAGCCCATAAAAAAACTCGATGGCCTGTATCATATACATCCGGTCCTTCTGATTACCCTGGATCATTTCATTCCTCCTGTTAGTCGATACCTCATTTTTCTCAAGACCAAATTCCACCAAAATCAAGTCACCAGATCGATGAGCTTGTTTCCTATATCCACGCTTAAAGAGGTTTGTGAAGGAAATCAAGGTTAGGAACAATAACAAACTCTAATTTTGTTAATGATAGTGGCGGTGGTGATGATGAACATAAATTCAGAAACTGAAGTCTAATTCGGTTCAGGTATGGATTCTTTCATGAAAAGTATTTAGAATTCTCCCATAGTATACTCGTAATTAATCATTTGTTTCAGATACACCTTATAATTCTTGAATTGAAAAGTTTGACCGAAAGCTTTATATGTTGACTTTGAGATCTGGATTCTTGAAGTGTAAATTAATTGAGGTTAATACCTCACGATGCACAAATAATCATCCAAGAATCGAAGTAAGTCATTAATTTAATTTAATATTAAATCGTTTGGCTTTTGGGGTTTGAATTCGAATAGAAACAGGTGCACTAGTAGTATGTAGTTATAGTCTGTTGACGATCAGAATAAAAGTGAACAGATGTAGATGGTTTGCGAATGTTTACAACAAGTACAGAAAAGAAATAATTAGTAAAACTTGCAGGTGATTGGGGTTGAGTGGAGAGCAGAAGAGAATAGCAGCCGTAGTTTATAACAAGCCGTGTTTGCAGGTTTGATTATTGCAGGTACAGCAGCAGGAGCAGCAACGAATAGCAGAGATTTTTTGCAGCAGGTTGTCGAATAGAGGTATATGTAACAATTTATGATGACAGGGGGTGATTGATTGCAAGTTAAAATAGAACTAGGTAGCAACAGCATAGTGGTAGCAATAAACATGATGGTTTGATGTTTGTAAATGAATGTTTGCAGGGTCTGTATACAGGATGAGAGTAGTAGAAGAGAAAGACAAGGTGGCTGTAGGAGGTGGTGATTGTGTGTTGATTGATGATGGCCAGGGATGGTAGCAAGCAACATAATAGCACCATGAGAGCTTTTGGGTCTCGCTTGCAAGCTGTAAACAGCAACGCAGAAGACACAAAGCAGAAATGAAAATGAAATGGGTTTCGGTTACTAGAATTAAAAGAGAGAGATGTGAGAGAGAGGAGAGATAGTTAGATGATTGTAGGGTGATTCTTATGGTGGTGACCTAATGATGATGAGGGTAGTTAAGGTGGTGAGTGTTGGAACCACGGTAGTGATCGATTGTTGTTGGTGATTCGAGATGGTTGTCGGGAAAGAAGCAAGAAGGCGGAAGATGCCGGGTTGGTGTTGTGTTCATGTGTGTGATTGATCATAAATATAATTGTGGGTTTGTGATGATCTATATATGATGTATGATTATGGTTTAATATCAAGAATATAAGGAAGTGGCAGTGAATCGATGGGTTGGTGTTGGTTGGTTTCACAACAAGAATAGAGATATATATATATGGCTTATACTTGTATGTGGTATATACTATAGAGTGGTGATGGCTTATGTTGATAAACAAAACAATTATTATCACAATGTTAATTCAACTTGGGAACCAGTTGATTGAAACGAGTAGGTGCATTATTAGAGAAAAAGCAAACACTAAATAATTAAATACAATTAGGAGAAGAAAAACATGGGGTTTTTGTTTGTGTGTTAGCCCAAAATGTGTATATATTAATATGATACTGTAAGCATGTGTTATTATGTTTCATAAAGTAAAACATTTAGAATATATATAAATTGGTTTGGTGATGATTCTTCCATATAATCATATATATAATATAAAAGTGGATCAAGTGGTGGATTATGTGGTATAAGTCAATCATCAAACATAAAGGAACGGGTATTTGATGTGGGGTTCGTACTAGATACAGTAAACGAATCTTAAGATTGCAAGTGTTTTGTTTGAGTGCATGAATACCAATATATCAATATATGTATTAGAAGAATTAGCAAGTGGATCAATTGAATGGAAATAAAGGAATAACAATATCATAAATTAAACGTGCAAGGATATATATTAGCAGTCTCATTACTGGATTAATGTGCCAATAGTTTCAATTTACTATATAAACTTATATATAATTATTTATTTATTTACAACCATTGTTCGTGAATCGTCGGGGCTTGGTCGAAGGGTAATTGAATATATAAGACAGTTTAAAATTTTTGAGACTTAACATTACAGACTTTGCTTATCGTGTCGAAATCATATAAAGATTAAATTTAAATTTAGTCGAAAATTCCCGGGTCGTCACATAATACCCGAGAGATATATATATTCACAATTAATATGTTACATTCTTCGAATCTGATTAAGCAAATTATCAACTATACTTCCTACTTTCACAATAATATACATTCTTTCATAGAAATCAAAACAACCATACTCATTCAAACCCAATTACATATTCTGATTTTGAAACCTAAGAATTCAATTCGAGATATAATCGGTACCATCACTTTTAGATTCCTACATCTTTCAAAGCTATACTTTGACTTCAAAACTGTGTTAGAACATCAAATGTATATTAACGATTACAATCTGTGTTCAAACCCTTCGAAAATTTCTGAAGACACTTCAAATAATGAGCAATCGAGATAATGATCCAACCACATATTATCCACAGTTACGTACCTGAAAAACTCTCGAAACCAAAATCATAGTTCGACACGTATCCGTGTCAGACCCTTTTGGCATTTACTATCTAAAATGACTTTTCAATTCCTTCTCAAAGTAGCCAATTTTGTCACAGCTCCAACAAGTCAACTGCGACTTTTCAATCAGACTAGTTTTATTATAATCTCAATAGATACGTTACCCTTTCACCATCGATACTGGAGAACCTTTCATATTCCACCACATTAGCAGTGGAGTTACCAACAACTTCGTGATTCAATGGTTTAAGTCTCTCCGAAAAACCATTATATTTTTTCGTTAAAAACCGACCGTATACTCATCCGCACCTTGTAACAAAAATTGCCATACCAATCATTGAGAATCAGCAATCAGTATTTTGAAATCTCGCAGCATGTCTACGCCAACAGTTATATGTGTATATATAACATCTATCTTCTGGACTTAATTTAAATGTGAAGTTTCTGAAAAACACTCCGAACTACGAATTGGTTCTCCAAAAATGGAAAAATGTTGATGAAGCAGCAAAAACTATAAACGATTTTAACAGTAAAAGTTTGATGATAATGAATAAGTGTGCTGGCAAAGCACAGAAAAAGAGAAGTCTTGGAACTGGAAACCGGATTGAGCAAAGTATGAAGGAGGCTGTGGACAAATCACAAAGACTGAACCTGACTTCAAAGAATCCAAATTATTCAGTACCTGCTGAATTCATTAACGAATACCTTGCTCCTGACTCTAAACCCCTGCGGACAAATTTCCGACCATCCCAATCAAATTTCGGGAAGAAATTTCTTTAACGGGTAGGTACTGTGACGACCCGAAAATTTCCGACCAAATTTAAACTTTAATCTTTATATATTCCCGACACGATAAGCAAAGTTTGTAAGTTGAATCTCAAGAATTTTAAACTGTATTCATACATTCATTTAACCTCGACCAAATTCCAAAGATTCACGAACCATTATAGGAACGTATAAGATTATATATGTATATATGTATATATTATAACTTGAAAACGTTAACAAAGTATTAGACGTATAATACTTTACATGAACGTATTCCTTTTAAAATATATTTAAAATAATTATCGACGGAATTAAAAGATAATATCAAATGATTGAATTATCAGATACATTGAATTAGGGATATGGGTCCCTATTAGGAGGTCCACTTTGATTTATGAAACCTTTCCTTTTTAACCATATTCAGAAAATACTAAAATGATTTTTACAAATAAGAACAAAGTGTCAACTAACGAGAACTAGACAAGACTTAGTGAAAATTCTTATTTGATTTTTAATTCATACCTTACAACATTTTCCTCGTGATATTAATAAGATAACTATTATGATTATCATTTTAAAGTTGGAATATGGAATGTAAATAACTTAGACATTGGGTATTGACATTTTACATTAAGGTGATTTCGTACGTTTATCTAACCTTTAGACTTTATATCACGTTGCACCAACAAACGTTAAGAACTTGAAACCTATGAAAAGTATATTTAATTTTATTTCTCTAAAATGTTTTACGATATAACAACCTCTACTAATATAACTTTTTAGTAAAATGATTCTTAAATATACTTAGTTTTGGAAAACAAAGTTTCATATTTATTTAATATTGTTTCAAACGTACAAATTTTTTTTTTTTTAAAGAACTTTATTAGTGAAACGTTTTATAAGATAAATTGTTCATAAGTTTTAAGGAACTAATTAAAGCTTGTATTATAAATTACATATATATATTGTTTCAAAAACGTAAAACGTGATACGATATGATATTTTCTATTACTTAACATTTTGAACTTTGAAATATAATTAGATAGATATTTCAATTATATATAAGATATACAAAATCATATTTTAAGTAAGAATATATATATATATATATATATATATATATATATATATATATATATATATATATATATATATATATATATATATATATATATATATATATTTACAAACGAGTTAATGTATTGATAGTACTCTAAATGAACATATATTTAGTATCAATATCCTTCTAATATGTAAAGCTTTTAGTTACTATTGTTCTATTTTTATGTAATAATCTTTTAAATAAATAAGTGCGAAGACAAAAGAAGAAAACAACGATTTGAAGACGTAAATGACCAAAAAGCTCAAATGTACAAAGTACAATCCAAGTGGTTCGAATTATTGATGAGAAACGTCTAAAAATTACAAGAGTACGAGTCGCGGAACGCAAAGTACAAAATATCTCAGCATCCGAAAGGACGTTCAAAAATCCGGAACCGGGACATAAACCGAGAAGAAACGTACGAGTCAACGGAGCTAAAATTATGAGTCAACTATGCAAAAGAATATAATATAATATATATATAATTATATAAAATTATATATATTATATTATATAATAAATAAATCAAGAGCCGTCCACGTTTTTGGCAAGTATATGAGCTGGATCAGGAGGCCATGCGATCGCATGGCCAGAAGGCACAAAAGCCATGCGATCGCATGGGATGCTGTAGCTGGCCAAGTCTATAAATTGAGCAATTTTCGGACGAGTTATAGACACCTTTTCTTCTTTCTTTCTCTTTACATGTAATATATATATTTATAATTTTAATTTTAATTTTAATTTAAGTTAATAATAATAAGGTTATTGTAAGAATGTTTTACGGGTTTTAAGTCGGAACTCTGCCCGTGTAACGCTACACGATAAATAATCACTGTAAGATATGTTCTTCCTTTTTAAATTAATGTCTTGTAACTAAGTTATTATTATTCTTATTTAAGCCAAAGTAATCGTGATGTTGGACTAAAAATTAAGATTGGGTTATTGAATTTTGTACCATAATTCGGGTTTGGACAAAAGATCGACACTTGTGGACATTGGACTATGAACTATTAATAGATGGGGGGTATTATCTAATCAAATGATAACTCGTTGGAATCTGTAGAACCTATCTTCAAATTAGTTAATCTAATCATTATTAAATGATTATGAATGTTCTATTTAGTGACATTTATATGACATCTGTTACGATCATTTAATTAATTATTCGGGTTGGGTAATTGATTATTCATTCTGATCAAGTGGGTAAATTAATATTCATATCTCATTAAAACAGGGGTGGATTACATACAAGGATAATTGGTGTAATTATTAACAAAGTATTAAAACCTTGTTACAGTTCGAATCCCTAATTAGTTAGAATATTTGACTTCTGGAATAAGGTTAATTTGACGAGCATTTTATAATTATGACCGATGGACTATTATGGTTAAAAACCAGATATGTATCAAATAAACCAGGACAAAGGACAATTAACCCGGGTAACAATTAATTAAAATCAAAACATCAAACATCATGATTACAGAAGTTTAAATAAGCATAATACTTTATTTCATATTTCATCGTACCTTTATTTACTGTCATTTTAATTGCTGCAATTTACTTTATCGCAATTTAAATTCTGTCATTTATATTATCGTCATTTATCTTTACGCTTAAAATATAAAATCGACAAACCGGTCATTAAACGGTAAAAACTCCCTTTTATAATAATATTACTATATATAATTATATATATTTTATATAAATATAGTTGTAAAAAAATATAGCGTTAAACTCAGCTAGCTCCCTGTGGAATGAACCGGACTTACTAAAAACTACACTACTCTACGATTAGGTACATTGCCTATAAGTGTTGTAGCAATGTTTAAGTATATCTCATCTATATAAATAAATAAAACTTGTGTTATTTGTATCATATTTCGTAATAAAAGTATAACTATTTTGAATACACCTCGCATAACATCAGGTATAAATTAAATATAAAACGTTTCGATATTATTAAATGTATTTTAATAAACAGCGAGACTTTGATTTATAGAAGCAAATGACCACAACGCTCGAATGATCAGATTACACTTTGAGTGGGTTAGTTTTTAATTAAATTAAGTATTATTATTTATAAAGGTACTCGTCACAAAACGTAAAGTACTAGTTTTCTCAGCGTATGAAACGTCGTCTGAAAAACCGAAAGTGGTACATGAGTCGAGTGATAACGTACATGTTATTTGAGTAGAAATTACATTTTTACCATGAATGTAAATATAATATAATATATAAGTAATTATATAAATTAAATATAATATATATAATAATATATATCGAGTGTCGGCAGGAGTTATAATGCAATGTGAGCTGGTACCCATAGTCATGCGATCGCATGACTTTGTCACTATAACCCCATGCGGTCGCATGGGGTGAAAATCCTGAAATGATCTATAAAGTCTCGACGATTCAGGTTACACACACACATATACACCGATATATTACTCCCTCGGTTTTTATTATTATTTATATTATAATTATTATTATTAATCATATTATTATTATTAGGAGTATTAAGTGTTATTATTATGTATTATACATAAAATACTACGACGAGGTTCTGCCCGCGTGATTTCAAAATGAGTTTTTTCGAGTAGAATAGGGCTAAGGAAATTATGGGTTATAACTATGGAGGTGATGGTAATGTTCGAGTGTATGCTCGTGAGGTCAAACTAGTGTGTATCATCTCCGTTGCGTCTACGTACCTTTCCTGCAATACTGAATCTCAATATTGATACGTAAGCACTCATAATTTAACTTTTACATACTAATAGTGTTTCCCTGACTAGTGCTCGAGTATATAGATTATGCATGTTTGTACTTTTGATATTGCCTTTAGTTAGGTTATGTTGAATCCTGAATTAGTTATATATGTGGTTGAGATAATGTATAAGATATGCATGTCGTTGGAAAGCTAGTGAAAAATTAAGAACTTTTCATTTAGATATCGAATGGTCTCGATGAACGAATTTGAAGTTATAGTCAATTGAAATTTGGTATTATTATTAAAAATCATTATTATTATCGTCGTTATAGTTTTTATCTAATTATTATTTTTATTTTTATTATTATTATTATTATTATTATTATTATTATTATTATTATTATTATTATTATTATTATTATTATTATCATTATCAATAAAAAGTATTATCATTAAAAATTGTTATTATTACTATCGTTATTATCGTTAAAGTTATAATTAGTATTATCATTATCATAATATATATTATCATTAGTATTATTATAAATAAAAATTAATATTAGTAACACCTAATTATTATGATTACTATTATTATCTTTAACATGAACGCGATATAAAAGACGATTAAAAGCTATTAAACAAACCGATTAGGAAATAATGAGTATGAGTATCATGATGAAATTTAAATTATTGTAAGATATTGATTTAGATAAAATTATCGTTTTTCATTATTTTTATCACTATTATTATTAAAAGTATTATTAATATTAAAACTATCATTTTTACAAAATTATTATTTTATTAAGAATATCATTGTTAATATAAAATTTCATTATTTTTATTAATATGAATTACCATTTTATCATAATATCATTTTAACAAATATAAATATTGTTATTATTATTAATAGAATAATAATAATTATTATTATAAAATAATATAACTTTTACTTACTATTATTATTATCGATATTATTTTATCAAATAAATATGTAATACAAAGATGTTTTACTATGTGTAACATAATTACATTAATACTACCTATCATATTATTTTTATGATGTTAAATGAACTTTATAAATTTTATTACTTAAGATATATAAAATTTTATTTTATATAAATTTTTATTTATTAATAAATGAATTATATTATTTACTCTAATAGATCTTTTAAAAATATTTAAAATAATAAAACGATGATATTTAAACTATATATTAATCATGTATAGATTTTGGAAATCATTTTGAGTCAAATTGACTTTTGTTGACCTTTGCATATTAGTCTCGAGCATTAGGAATGTGATACACTATGACTTGACTTAATTTGTTAGACAAATATTAACCAACACATATGAATATATATAATTAATTTAGGTTCATGAATCCGAGGCCAACCTTGCACTTGTTCAATGACGTTATATGTATTTTTACTACGAAATACAGTATGGTGAGTTTCATTTGCCTTTTTACCCTTTATATTTTTGGGCTGAGAATACATGCGAATTTTTTATAAATGTTTTACAAAATAGACACAAGTAATTGAAACTACATTATATGGTTGAATGATCGAAGCCGAATATGCCCCTTTTTGCTTGGTAGCCTAAGAATTAGTAAACCGATCTACTAATTGACGTGAATCCTAAAGATAGATCTATTGGGCCTAACAAACCCCATCCAAAGTACCGGATGCTTTAGTACTTCGAATTAGTTTTTATCATGTCCGATGGATGTCCCGGAATAATAGGGGATATTCTTATATGTATCTTGTTAATGTCGGTTACCAGGTGTTCAATCCATATGAATGATTTTTGTCTCTATGCATGGGACGTATATTTATGAGAAATGGAAATGAAATTCTTGTGGTCTATTAAAATAATGGAAATGAATGATTATGATAAACTAATGAACTCACCAACCTTTTGGTTGACACTTTAAAGCATGTTTATTCTCAGGTATTAAAGAAATCTTTCGCTATGCATTAGCTCATTTTAAACATATTACTTGGAATCATTCATGGCATATTTCAAAAGACGTTGCATTCAAGTCATTGAGATCAGTAAAGATTATGATTAAGTAAATGACAGATTAGATCATTTATAGATGGATAATACGAAATGGTATGCATGCCTGTCAATTTTTGATGTAATGAAAGTTTGTCTTTTAAAACGAATGCAATGTTTGTAAAATGTATCATATAGAGGTCAAATACCTCGCGATGTAATCATATGTTATTGTATTCGTTCTTATGGATTAGGATGGGTCGTCTCATGTGGTATCAGAGCGGTGGTCTTAGCAAACCAGGTCTGCATTAGTGTGTCTAACTGATAAGTCATTAGGATGCATTAGTGAGTCTGGACTTCGACCGTGTCTGCATGTCAAAAGTTTTGCTTATCATTTCTAGTCGAAAATCATCTGCTTATCATCCTTAGGAAATTACCCGCTTATCATTATTAGTCTAGACACGTCTTGCTACATTAATTGCATGAGTAGTGTATAGACAAAATTCATATCTTAGCGTATCTGCTAAATCATATCTTATCGTATCTGTTACTTTAAACTTTGCCTGATATATTCCGTAAATTCCTCCGTAATCTACGAAATCTTTTGATCTATATATATATATATATATAGATATCCTATGTAAATAGAATACCACCCGATAGCTGGAAAATTATTTTTATATCGAAAAATCCTTTATTCAATCGTACGAAATTGAATTCTTCATTAATTCAAGTTCCTCGGATTCCAAAATGGAATCCCACTCCAGCTCCGAAAGCAGTGTGACCGGAATGGATCAACCAATCAGCCATCATCTATTCTGGATGAATTTGGGATGGGTTCGTAGCCTCCTCAATCATTGGAGACAAGAAGAAGGTGATCCCTTCCATCCACCACATTGCCCTCTTGACGAAGAACCTGAAGCACTTACCGGCAAACCAATCCGAAACACCATTTTCTCTCTCATTTCCAGAGTATCTCGTCACGATTATATACTACATCAAATTCTAGATTTTATTTATCCGCTCATCCGAACCGACAATCACCCTGGTGTAATAGAAGAAGTCAACGAGCTTCGCGCTCGGGTAGTGGCTTTGGAGAATATGGTGTAAAGATTACAAACACCAGCAGCAGCACCAGTAGCATAACCAGTACCACCATCATTAACGCCAACAGTACCATTACCACCTCCAACCACAACCACGTTGTAAAACTCAACTTCACAATCTGTCCCACGAGCATCAACGTCATACGCACCATGGATACCAAGGAGTACCAACAACAATAACTGACGAAGTATTAATTCATAACTTCATTGGAGAAACATTCCGCAGCGATCATGTGATCTCTAAAGTCTTAGAGATTATCTAATCTAGCCCTAACCATAAATCAGTTAAGCGAACCAAAATGATAGAAGGAAGAGTAGAAACCCTGACAAAAATGGTGTGTGGTTAACAAGCTAAACTTATTTTACCAACAACATCATCGGTACCATCAGCGTCACCAGCATCGTCAGTGCAGTCAGCATCAGAATCAACAACACCTATAACATCACAAACTCCGTCAGTTCAAGAATCACTGTGGACATCATTACGAATCAATAACGCATATATTGTATCAACGAGTTATGAAGAATTAACTCATTCCATCTAAAGAAATTATATGTATATTATATATATATATATGTATATATATATATATATATATATATATATATATATATATATATATATATATATATATATATTGAAATAAAAATAAATCTTTCCGTGCTAAGCTATTGTGTGTAAATCTTAACTACTCGGTTAATTCATATTACAAATATACAATAATGTACGTCCTTCGTCCGCAACTTAACCATCATTAACTACAATCTCTGTCTCAATTCAACAAATTCCAATTCATAATAAATCAAGTATATATTTGATTTTACACTTTCATCATCGATGTACCAGAAAATTTTCAGATAACATCATTCGAACTTTGCGAAGTTCACAAGATTTTAACGAAAACCAACATCACGCCTTAACAAATAACGAAGTATTGATTCATAATTTCAATATTATTGAAGAAATACTTATGTAATCTCTAAAGCCTTCAAGGGATTATGCAATTCTAGTTCCAACCGTAAATAGAATGAGTTTAATTTAGTATTAACTCATTAAAATCTATGTTACATCTGAAAAGAATATATACATATATATTTTCATAAACACTGTAATAAAATTCTTTTGTACAAAATATTAATTGTGAAATTTTTTTAACGGGGAAGTAATACCCGAGATATATATATATATATATATATATATATATATATATATATATATATATATATATATATATATATATATATATATATATATATATATATATATATATATATATATATATATATATATATATATATATATATATATTCACAATTAATATGTTACATTCTTCAAATCTGATTAAGCAAATTATCAACTATACTTCCTACTTTCACAATAATATACATTCTTTCATAGAAATCAAAACAACCATACTCATTCAAACCCAATTACATATTCTGATTTTGAAACCTCAGAATTCAATTCGAGATATAACAGGTACCATCACTTTTAGATTTCTACATCTTTCAAAGCTATACTTTGACTTCAAAACTGTGTTAGAACATCAAATGTATATTAACGATTACAATCTGTGTTCAAACCCTTCGAAAATTTCTGAAGACACTTCAAATAATGAGCAATCGAGATGATGATCCAACCACATATTACCCACAGTTACGTACCTGAAAAACTCTCGAAACCAAAATCATAGTTCGACACGTATCCGTGTCAGAACATTTTGGCATTTACTAGCTAAAATGACTTTTCAATTCCTTCTCAAAGTAGCCAATTTTGTCACAGCTCTAACAAGTCAACTGTGACTTTTCAATCAGACTAGTTTTATTATAACCTCAATAGATACGTTACCCTTTCACCATCGATACTGGAGAACCTTTCATATTCCACCACATTAGCAGTAGAGGGACCAACAACTTCGGGATTCAATGGTTTAAGTCTCTCCGAAAAACCATTATATTTGTCCGTTAAAACCCGACCGTATACTCAACCGCACCTTGTAACAAAAATTGCCATACCAATCATTGAGAATCAGCAATCAGTATTTTGAAATCTCGCAGCATGTCTACGCCAACAGTTATATGTGTATATATAACATCTATCTTCTGGACTTAATTTAAATGTGAAGTTTCTGAAAAACACTCCGAACTACGAATTGGTTCTCCAAAAATGGAAAAATGCTGATGAAGCAGCAAAAACTATAAACGATTTTAACAGTAAAAGTTTGATGATAATGAATACGTGTGCTGGCAAAGCGCAGAAAAAGATAAGTCTTGGAACTGGAAACCGGATTGAGCAAAGTATGAAGGAGGCTGTGGACAAATCACAAAGACTGAACCTGACTTCAAAGAATCTAAATGATTATGTACCTGCTGAATTCATTAACGAATACCTTGCTCCTGACTCTAAACCCCTGCGGACAATATTCTTCATCATCCTCTGATATTAGAAATTCTAAGATATCATCGTATCTTTCATTATAAATATCATCCATATTTCTGAAGATATTTTCATAATTATTCTTATCTGAAATCATTTACCTCTTCGCGCTATATGTATTACATCATAAAAGAAACTATTTTAGTTTCTAAATTCTGAAACATTCAAGTTTAAAATAGGAATATTTTTGAAGTAGTGTTGGAAGCTGAAGCATGAGTTAGTATAATATAATAACACTTGATCAACGTGATTATATTACAGTAAGTCATGCTGAGTTTCTAAATGGAACGTGATGATTCACAGATCATAACATCATCATGTGCCATGTTATACGACTCTTGTATTCTATTTAACCTCTAAAATATCAAGAAAATATTTCTTGATGATTCGGCCTTTTTCGAGGTATTCTGGTAATTTGACAAGTCAAGATCGTGACATTACAATTTCCTTCCTAGAACATTAACAATGATCATTCCGAAATTCATATCTGCGAATTCTGGACCATTACAAGCGGTGCTTAATCGCAAGAAGAAGAAATGAAAGGACAAAGCTCCGAAACAGAAATTGGGGTATAAATCGCAACAAATAAAAGAAAGCATTAACTGGAGCTGACAATGATTATGGGAGACAGAAGCGGGACATCAAAATATAAGAGAAGATATAAAACCCAACAACCACCCAGAAATTATAAACCGTATATATCAATACATATATAAAGACACGGGAGAACTAAAAACACTATAATATCAAGTGTATAGTAGAAGTAAATAGATTCTTCCGGCGGTAGATGAAAAAGAAGAATGACCGATATGAAGGTTAGGAATATATCAAGAAACAGAACTGGATGGAGCGTATTGATGAATGCTTTAAAGTATGAGTTAGAAATAATGGAAGGTGTGAGTTAAAAGGAAACGACGGAGGTGGATTTATAGTAAAATATCCGACAGAGAAATCAAAATAGATGATCGCATTTAAAGCAGATCCTAATTCCCTTGATTATCGAAGAATCAAATCCTATTACGAAGATTTTCTCCAAATCTCTTGAACTTGAAAATCAATCCTATCTACGTCAAAAGATATGACGAATCTATACCTACTCATTTCACTCTTTTGGTGATAGCTTCACTCGTACTCTTCACAAAATCAAATGGTTTTATCCATATTACTCAATGATGATAAAACCCTAATCTTCAGCTTATATGCGTCATGAAAACATACTTATTGTCAGCCGTGACCATCCCAATCAAATTTCGGGACAAAATTTCTTTAACGGGTTGGTACTGTGACGACCCGGAAATTTCCGACCAAAATTAAACTTTAATCTTTATATATTCCCGACACGATAAGCAAAGTTTGTAAGTTGAATCTCAAGAATTTTAAACTGTGTTCATACATTCATTTAACCTCGACCAAATTCCAAAGATTCACGAACCATTATAGGAACGGATATGATTATATATGTATATATGTATATATTATAACTTGTAAACATTAACAAAGTATTAGACGTATAATACTTTACATGAACATATTCGTTTTAAAATATATTTAAAATAATTATCGACAGAATTAAAAGATAATATCAAATGATTGAATTATCAGATACATTGAATTAGGGCTACGAGTCCCTATTAGGAGGTCCACTTTGATTTAGGAAACCTTTCTTTTTTAACCATATTCAGAAAATGGTAAAATGATTTTTACAAATAAGAACAAAGTGTCAACTAACGAGAACTAGACAAGAGTTAGTGAAGATTCTTATTTGATTTTCAATTCATACCTTACAACATTTTCCTCGTGATATTAATAAGATAACTATTATGATTATCATTTTAAAGTTGGAATATGGAATGTAAATAACTTAGACATTGGGTATCGACATTTTATATTAAGGTGATTTCGTACATTTATCTAACCTTTAGACTTTATATCCCGTTGCACCAACAAACCTTAAGAACTTGAAACCTATGAAAAGTATATTTAATTTTATTTCTCTAAAATATTTTACGATATAACAACCTCTACTAATATAACTTTTTAGTAAAATGATTCTTAAATATACTTAGTTTTGGAAAACAAAGTTTCATATTTATTTAATATTGTTTCAAACGTACAAAAATTTTTTTTTTTTTTAAAGAACTTTATTAGTGAAACGTTTTATAAGATAAATTGTTCATAAGTTTTAAGGAACTAATTAAAGCTTGTATTATAAATTACATATATATATATATATATATATATATATATATATATATATATATATATATATATATATATATATATATATATATATATATTGTTTCAAAAACGTAAAACGTGATACGACATGATATTTTCTATTACTTAAACATTTTGAACTTTGAAATATAATTAGATAGATATTTCAATTATATATAAGATATACAAAATCATATTTTAAGTAAGAATATATATATATTTTACAAACGCGTTAATGTATGAATTAAATATAAAACGTTTCGATATTATTAAACGTATTTTAATAAACAACGAGACTTTGATTTATAGAAGCAAATGACCACAACACTCGAATGATTAGATTACACTTTGAGTGGGTTAGTTTTTAATTAAATTAAGTATTATTATTTATAAAGGTATTCGTCACAAAACGTAAAGTACTAGTTTTCTCAGCGTATGAAACGTCATCTGAAAAACCGAAAGTGGTACATGAGTCGAGTGACAACGTACATGTTATTTGAGTAGAAATTACATTTTTACCATGAATGTAAATATAATATAATATATAAGTAATTATATAAATTAAATATAATATATATATATATATATATATATATATATATATATATATATATATATATATATAATATATATATCGAGTGTCGGCAGGAGTTATAATGCGATGTGAGCTGGTACCCATAGTCATGCGATCGCATGACTTTGTCACTATAACCCCATGCGGTCGCATGGGGTGAAAATCCTGAAATGATCTATAAAGTCTCGACGATTCAGGTTACACACACACACACACACACACACACACATATACACCGATATATTACTCCCTCTATTTTTATTATTATTTATATTATAATAATAATTATTATTAATCATATTATTATTATTAGGAGCATTAAGTGTTATTATTATGTATTATACATAAAATACTACGACGAGGTTCTGCCCGCGTGATTTCAAAATGAGTTTTTTCGAGTAGAATAGGGCTAAGGAAATTATGGGTTATAACTATGGAGGTGATGGGTAATGTTCGAGGGTATGATCGTGAGGTCAAACTAGTGTTTATCATCTCCGTTGCGTCTACGTACCTTTCCTACAATATTGAATCTCAATATTGATACGTAAGCACTCATAATTTAACTTTTACATACTAATAGTGTATCCCTGACTAGTGCTCGAGTATATAGGATTATGCATGTTTGTACTTTTGATATTGCCTTTAGTTAGGTTATGTTGAATCCTGAATTAGTTATATATGCGGTTGAGATAAGGTATAAGATATGCATGTCATTGGAAAGCTAGCAAAAAATTAAGAACTTTTCATTTAGATATCGAATGGTCTCGATGAACGGATTTGAAGTTATAGTCAATTGAAATTTAGTATTATTATTAAAAATGATTATTATTATCGTCGTTATTATCGTCGTTATAGTTTTTATCTAATTATTATTATTATTATTATTATTATTATTATTATTATTATTATTATTATTATTATTATTATTATTATTATTATTATTATTATTATTATGATGATGATTATTATTATTATTATTATTATTATTATTATTATTATTATTAATATTATTATTATTATTATCATTATCAATAAAAAGTATTATCATTAAAAATTGTTATTATTACTATCGTTATTATCGTTAAAGTTATAATTAGTATTATCATTATCATAATATCTATTATCATTAGTATTATTATAATTAAAAATTAATATTAGTAACACCTAATTATTATGATTACTATTATTATCATTAACATGAAAGCGATATAAAAGACGATTAAAAGCTATTAAATAAACCGATTAGGAAATAATGAGTATGAGTATCATGATAAAATTTAAATTATTGTAAGATATTGATTTAGATAAAATTATCGTTTTTCATTATTTTTATCACTATTATTATTAAAAGTATTATTAATATTAAAACTATCATTTTTACAAAATTATTATTTTAATAAGAATATCATTGTTAATATAAAATTTCATTATTTTTATTAATATGAATTACCATTTTATCATAATATCATTTTAACAAATATAAATATTGTTATTATTATTAATAGAATAATAATAATTATTATTACAAAATAGTATAACTTTTACTTACTATTATTATTATCGATATTATTTTATCACATAAATATGTAATACAAAGATATTTTACTACGTGTAACATAATTACATTAATACTACCTATCATATTATTTTTATGATGTTAAATGAACTTTATAAATTTTATTACTTAAGATATATAAAAGTATATTTTATATAAAATTTTATTTATTAATAAATGAATTATATTATTTACTCTAATAGATCTTTTAAAAATATTTAAAAATATAAAACGACGATATTTAAACTATATATTAATCATGTATAGATTTTGGAAATCATTTTAAGTCAAATTGACTTTTGTTTACCTTTGCATATTAGTCTCGAGCATTAGGATTGTGATACACTATGTGTAACGTCCTCCCAATAGGGCCTGGAAGAAACGTTACTAATATCAAATAAAACCACATATTATAATACGAGAACAATACTAAATGATAAAATTAACTGGAATGAGTACGCAGCGGAAAATGAAATGTCGCTACAAAAGAAATATGTAATTGTTTAAATGCAGTAGTAATAAATGCGATAATCTCTTGATCCTATGTCCAAGTAGCATCACATAAGCAGTAGATAGGAAAGCTTGAATTAAACATCACCTGAGACAAAACATGCTAAAGTGTCAACCAAAAAGGTTGAGTGAAGTTCATAGGTTTAACAAAAGTAGTTATCGTTGTTTTTAGACCACAAGATTTAGTTGTAAAGTTGATCTCCCGCAGGATCAAAAAGTAGATCTCGCAGATCCAAAAGTAGTACTGATTCGTGATATTTTAGACTAAACGTTTGTTTTGTTGCCCCGATGATAAGTTGGCAGTACCTTATCACCATGTTTAAATCATTATTAAGTAATACAAAGACATCACGGTCAAATGTATCGAGGACGTTACTCCCGATAGGCCTACCCCCAATAATTAAGAATGCCTTATCCTGAAAGCAATTAAAAAAATATCACTGTGGGGTCTTAGTAGCATAAGCTAGTCATAGTACAGTTTAGGTTCGTACTTGTGTCTAAGTTGTTTAAAGTATAAAAGCAGCATGTGTCTCACCCCAGTAAGTATAAAAAGTGCTATAGCAATAAGAGTGGGGCTATGAAAGTCACCTTAGTAAGTAGAGAGAGAGTTATTCCTCGGAATAAAGAGTTGAACGAGTGAGCAGGAAAGTCAACCTATTGACATTTAAGAGTAGTTAAGTGTTTTGCCCATGTTTAAGTTTAAGTATGTGTTTAAGTATAGTTTGTTTTACTAAGTTTCTATTCCTAGTAAGTTACTATTTTTATAAAGTTTCCATTTTTAGAAAGTTTCTTATTTTACTAAGTTTCTATGACTAGAGAGTTTCTACTTTTATGAGTGTTTTCCATTTTGGGATACTTGCTGTATTAGATAAGCTTCCAATCACCCCTTTTCCTTCGAATGGCTAATTTAGATCTAGGGGCTTGAGCCATAGGACCCTTTAAATCGGAAATCCAAACCCTCTGCCTAGAATCTCGTAGAAACCATTCGTCAAGAAATTTCGAAGATCTATACATCTCTAATACATATCCCAAAATGTTTTTGTGCTACAATATAAGTAGTAGGTTATAGGTGCTAGTAATAGTAATAGTGTATACATGTTAAGTACTAGTATAAGTAGTATTAGGGTTTAAGGTTTTAATATGTATATGTATATATAATTCGTATATATATGTATATATATATAAAAATATTTTTTTTTACATGTATATATGTATATATAAATCTTGGTGTGTTTATGTATATACTTATGAATAACAAGTTTATAATATGAATATGAATTAACAAAGATTAAAGTTTATGTAAATAGTTTAGGGTTTATGTTATACCTTTGAAGATTCAAGATAATTAACAAAGAAAAGATGAACACGATGAAGATGGAAGATCAAAGCCTTGAAAATCTTGAAGAACTCCTTGAAGATTCTTGAAGAACACGAAGAACAAGCTTGAAGATCCGAATACCACAAGAGAGGGAGAGGGAGAGATTGTTTTTGAGAGAGGATTTTGGTGTGATTTATGAATAAGAAACTAGGAGTCTAGGAGTGTTTATATAGTGCAAGTATTAGAGTGTTAGTCAACATAAGGATGTTCTAATTAATGATTTTATTTTGTTTTATAATTTTTAGTCAACAAAAGGTGGTACTAGTTTATAATTAGTCAACATAAGGATGTACTAGTTTATACTTTATTTTTTGTCAACATAAGGGTGTAATTGTTTAAGATTCTTTAGCCTCATTATTATTACTATTATTATTATTATTATTATTATTATTATTATTATTATTATTATTATTATTATTATTATTATTATTATTATTATTATTATTATTATTATTATTATTTTTTACATTTACTACATGATAAGTATTATTTTCTTTTTACTAATTCATGACTTGTATTTATTTTTATTTAGTTCCCAATTGTTTTATTATTTATATAAATGTCACTTTTTATTTATTACTTATAGATTAATAGTTATAAATAATATTACTGAAATGCATAAATTTTAATTAGCAGTGAGTGTCGAATAAAAATTTATTATTTGGTCAACGTTAAATTGATTGTGTATATAACAACCCTTAAATAATTAATACGTATAGTCAGACAGTAAACCCTAGGGTCATTTCAGTAATTTCAGAAGTCAAAAAGTGAGGGTTGTTATAGTACCTCCCCGTTAATAAAAACTTCGTCCCGAAGTTTTAGGTAGACTTCTCGGATGCATCAGCAGTTGAGAAGAGATGGGGATATTTCCGTTTCATATGGTCTTTGCGTTCCCAGGTATATTCGGTGCCTCTACGCTAATTCCAACAGACTTTAATGATAGGTATGTTGCTTTTACGCGTTTGTTTGACCTCTCCTTCCATGATTTCTATAGGTTCTTCAACGAAGTGCATTTTATCATTAATGCGAAGATCATTCAAAATGATGATGTTATACAAGTTATTTCAGTAAATTGGATACATGAAATGTGTTATGAATAGTATTGAGCTCATTTAAAACCTTGAGCATTTTATGCCACAATATTAGGGCAGACAAACAGAGAGGAGTTCGTGAAAATCACAGTCATGAAATTTGATAGAGATCTTCATTGTTTACAACAAGAATATTTTAATGATGAATATAAGTTGAAAAATAAAGTTTTATCACTATTGGATAATATGGATAAAACGATTCGTTTATAGGAAGAGTATAAACGAAGCAATCATAAAAGAGTGAAATGAGAAAATTAAATGTTCGCCTTAACTTTTGACGTAGTCACGATTGATTTCCAGAATTCAAGGAATTAAAGGAAATCTTCGTAATCTATAAGATTTGATTCTCCGGTAATTAAGGAATTTGAGATTTTCTTTGATTAAATGCGGTGGATTGTCTCGATTGTTGTGTTTGGAATTTTGCTATAAATTAGCTTCTTCCGTTTCATTATCTTCACCACTTCTATACTTTCTTCCTCAATTCAAACTTCCAAAAGATTAAGAAAATGCTTAATCCAGTTCTGATCCTGGTTATTATATTGACCATATATGCAGTCATTCTTCTTTTTCTTTTACCGCCAGAGGAATCTGTTTACTTCTACTATGCTCTTGGGGTTATAGTGTTTTTAATTATCCCGTGTCTTTATATTGCTATACGCATTGATATACACGGTTTGTAATTTCGGAGTCGTTATCGGGCTTTATATTTTCCCTTATATGTCGGAGCTTTATGCTTTTGTTTCTTCTTCTCGACTTCAAGTCAAGCGAGTAATGGTCCAGAATTCATAGGTATGAAGTTTTGAATGATCATAATATATAAAGTAGAAAGGAAAGGTAATAGCACGATTTGATTTGTCATATTACCAGAATATCCGAAAAAGACCGAATCATCAAGAAAAATATTTTTTTAATATGTTTAGAGGTTAAATAGAATGTAAGAGTCGTGTAACATGGCAAATGATGATTATAAAATCTATGAATCATCATCTTCCATTAAAAACTGAGCATGACTTACTGTAATATAATCACGTTGGCCTGACGTCATTATATTATACTAACTCATGCTTCAATTCCCAACACTTCTTCAAAGCATTTATAATTTAAACTCGAATTTTACAGAATATAGAAACTAAAACAGTTTCCTTTATAAAGATATCGCAAAGAGATACTTAATTACGGACATGAATCGTTATGAAGATATCTTCCGAAATATAGAGGATATTTATGATGATATTTTGGAATTTCTTAGTTTGAAAGTTGATGAAGAAAAATTTTCCGCAAGCTTTTAACATGACTTCGGAGCAAGATATTCTCTAAAGATTTCACCGGATCTAGAATTACCTGGATTCTTTGAATATAGGGTTTGGCCCTTGTGTTTGTCCTTAGTCTCCTCCATGGTTAGCTCAATCCGTTTTTCAGTTCAAAATTTTCTTTTGAGCTTTTCCAACGTACCATTCTTTATTATCAAACTGTTGGCCCTTAAGACCATCTACAATTTTTCTGTTTCCTCTGCATTTAATGCAGCCATATTTGAATCATCGGTTATCAATTCGAGATGGTTTCAAGAAATTTCATTTTTAGATGATTAAACACTGATTGCGATCGTCAAGATTCAAAGGATGTTTTCAAGAATTTTGAATTTGAAGTGTTTAAGCGTAAGATGCATCCATCAATGGATCTAACGGTTGATGAAGAAATGTTGTGATTTTCAAAAGTAAGGAATGGTAAGTTCGGTGGTTTGATGTGATAATTCATCATAGAATACGAATGAATATAATTCATGAATGTAGTGATCTTTAGGAAGATAACACTTGCTAAAGCTTTACTTAAGTTCCGGTATGTCAAAATCAGAATATGTAACTGAATTTGTATGAAAATGGTTGTTCTTTGGTGAACATATACATATATCATGTGAATGTAAGTAGTATAGTTAACAACTGCTGAATCAGAATGGAAGAATGTACAATGTAACATATTTATATGAGATATGAATATCTCCCGGGTTTTACCTACCCGTTAAAATATTTTTCACAATTATCAGTTTGTACAAAAGAGAAGATATACGTTCATATATGTATTCTTCAGATGTAATCATGGTTTTAATGAGTTAATATAATATTAAACTCATTTGATTTTCTGTTGAAACGAGAATAAATAATCTCCAAAACCTTTGAGATTTCATAATTGTCGTGAAATATTTCGCTAATGAAGTTATGAATCAATACTTCATCATTCATTATTATTGATATACTTCGGTATATGATGTTGGTGCTCGTGGAATTCTTGTGAAATTCATAAGGCACTAATGATGTTTTCTAGAAAGTTTCGAGTACATCGAAAATTAAAGTATACAATCAATCATGTATTTGAGTAATACACTTGGTTTATTACGAAATGGAGTTTATTGTGTTGAAGCAATGATTAACGATTGTTAAGTTATTAACAAAAGATGTACATCATAGCATATTATGATATGAATTAACCATGTAGTACATACTAGTTAAGATTCACACGTAATAGCTTAGTACGAAAAGATTTATTATTGTTCCAATCCATATATATAAAGTATACATATGTAATTCTTCAGGAAGAATGAGTCAATACATCTTAACTCATTATTACTAATATTCCTTGGTATCTATGGGGTGTATGATGTTGATGTTTGAGGTACTGAGTGTGATGTTGAGGCATGGAATGCGGATGTTTTCGTTGGTGAAGCTGGTGATGTTGGTGGTGATGCCGATGGTACTGGTGGTACTGGTTATGCTGCTGGTGCTGCTGCTGGTGTTTGTAGGTTTCGCACCATATTCTCCAGAGCCACTACTCGAGCGCGAAGCTCGTTGACTTCTTCTATTATTTCTGGATGATTGGCGGTTCGGACAAGTGGATGAATAAGATCTAAAATTTTAGATATTATATATTCGTGACTGGATATCCTGGAAATGAGGGTGAAAATAGTGTTCCGAACGGGTTCGCCAGTAAGTACTTCAGGTTCTTCACCAAGAGGTGAATTCGGTTGGTGGAAGGGATTACCTTCTTCTTGTCTCCATTGATTAAGTTTACTACGAACCCATCCCCAATTCATCCAAAATAGATGATGGCTGATTGGTTCGTTCATTCCGGTTACGCTGCCATTGGAGCTCGAAGAGTTCGAGGAATCCATATTATGTGTTTGGAATAGGGTTTTTGATATGAGATTAGTGTTGAATACTGGATGATATTTTCGTCTCCTCGAATACGTGTATATAGCAAAAAGATTTCCGTAATTTACGGTGGGAATTTAGGAAAAGTGTTAGACAAAATCTATTGGGATAGATACGATAAGATATAATAAGATATGATGTGTCTATACTTTAATAATGGCAGTATGACGTGTCGAGATCATAAAGTGATAAGTATGTAATCTAATAATCTTTTGATTAAAGACTTTCAATTCGTATACTGTGATAGCCCAATGACATTTTTTGATTCGCAAACCGATGCATGAAGGCATAAGGCATATAGGTACGTGATATAATAGGGAGTTATATACGTTTGATTGTGAGTAGTAACAATTATAAGAGTTTCAAAATCATGGATAATATTTCATGTAATACATATGTAATACACATAACCATGATAGATGACTTATGAATGTCAAGAATTTCTGAAATCATTGTGTCGCATTTAGATGTGGTGGTGTAATTGGATAGTACTCAGGAAAGTGAGCAGAGTTCTTAGATTAGCTCGGCATTCTAAGATAAGTAAAGTTTCTAAAGTATAGTGTAGCATTTAACAGTTAAAGGCAACAATTAAAGGCACTATGGTCAAGGAAAGTTGTAGTCCTACATTAGGAAAGAGACTTTGATTAGAATCTTTAAGTCAAGTTTGGTAAAGCATGATTGTTAAGTTTATAAGACAATCCTAAATGCTTTAGGTCTAAGGCAGGAAAGGTTATAGTTCCCTAGATTGCTAAGGCACCCTAGCTAGCAAGTAAGGCACACATAAAAATGCAATCCTGGTTCTCTATAACAGCCTGGTTATGCTCTGATACCAATCTGTAACGTCCTCCCAATAGGGTCTGGAAGAAACGTTACTAATATCAAATAAACCAACATATTATAATACGAGAACAATACTAAATGATAAAATTAACTGGAATGAGTACGCAGCGGAAAATGAAATGTCGTTACAAAAGAAATATGTAATTGTTTAAATGCAGTAGTAATAAATGCGATAATCTCTTGATCCTATGTCCAAGTAGCATCACATAAGCAGTAGATAGGAAAGCTTGAATTAAACATCACCTGAGACAAAACATGCTAAAGTGTCAACCAAAAAGGTTGAGTGAAGTTCATAGGTTTAACAAAAGTAGTTATCGTTGTTTTTAGACCACAAGATTTAGTTGTAAAGTTGATCTCCCGCAGGATCAAAAAGTAGATCTCGCAGATCCAAAAGTAGTACTGATTCGTGATATTTTAGACTAAACGTTTATTTTGTTGCCCCGATGATAAGTTGGCAGTACCTTATCACCATGTTTAAATCATTATTAAGTAATACAAAGACATCACGGTCAAATGTATCGGGGACGTTACTCCCGATAGGCCTACCCCCAATAATTAAGAATGCCTTATCCTGAAAGCAATTAAAAAAATATCACTGTGGGGTCTTAGTAGCATAAGCTAGTCATAGTACAGTTTAGGTTCGTACTTGTGTCTAAGTTGTTTAAAGTATAAAAGCAGCATGTGACTCACCCCAGTAAGTATAAAAAGTGCTATAGCAATAAGAGTGGGGCTATGAAAGTCACCTTAGTAAGTAGAGAGAGAGTTATTCCTCGGAATAAAGAGTTGAACGAGTGAGCAGGAAAGTCAACCTATTGACATTTAAAAGTAGTTAAGTGTTTTGCCCATGTTTAAGTTTAAGTATGTGTTTAAGTATAGTTTGTTTTACTAAGTTTCTATTCCTAGTAAGTTACTATTTTTATAAAGTTTCCACTTTTAGAAAGTTTCTTATTTTACTAAGTTTCTATGACTAGAGAGTTTCTACTTTTATGAGTGTTTTCCATTTTGGGATACTTGCTGTATTAGATAAGCTTCCAATCACCCCTTTCCCTTCGAATGGCTAATTTAGATCTAGGGGCTTGAGCCATAGGACCCTTTAAATTGGAAATCCAAACCCTCTGCCTAGAATCTCGTAGAAACCATTCGTCAAGAAAGTTCGAAGATCTATACATCTCTAATACATATCCCAAAATGTTTTTGTGCTACAATATAAGTAGTAGGTTATAGGTGCTAGTAATAGTAATAGTGTATACATGTTAAGTACTAGTATAAGTAGTATTAGGGTTTAAGGTTTTAATATGTATATGTATATATAATTCGTATATATATGTATATATATATAAAAATATTTTTTTTACATGTATATATGTATATATAAATCTTGGTGTGTTTATGTATATACTTATGAATAACAAGTTTATAATATGAATATGAATTAACAAAGATTAAAGTTTATGTAAATAGTTTAGGGTTTATGTTATACCTTTGAAGATTCAAGATAATTAACAAAGAAAAGATGAACACGATGAAGATGGAAGATCAAAGCCTTGAAAATCTTGAAGAACTACTTGAAGATTCTTGAAGAACACGAAGAACAAGCTTGAAGATCCGAATACCACAAGAGAGGGAGAGGGAGAGATTGTTTTTGAGAGAGGATTTTGGTGTGATTTGTGAATGAGAAACTAGGAGTCTAGGAGTGTTTATATAGTGCAAGTATTAGAGTGTTAGTCAACATAAGGATGTTCTAATTAATGATTTTATTTTGTTTTATAATTTTTAGTCAACAAAAGGTGGTACTAGTTTATAATTAGTCAACATAAGGATGTACTAGTTTATACTTTATTTTTAGTCAACATAATGATGTAATTGTTTAAGATTCTTTAGTCTCATTATTATTACTATTATTATTATTATTTTTATTATTATTATTATTATTATTATTATTATTATTATTATTATTATTTTTTACATTTACTACATGATAAGTATTATTTGCTTTTTACTAATTCATGACTTGTATTCATTTTTATTTAGTTCCCAATTGTTTTATTATTTATATAAATGTCACTTTTTATTTATTACTTATAGATTAATAGTTATAAATAATATTACTGAAATGCATAAATTTTAATTAGCAGTGAGTGTCGAATAAAAATTTATTATTTGGTCAACGTTAAATTGATTGTGTATATAACAACCCTTAAATAATTAATACGTATAGTCAGACAGTAAACCCTAGGGTCAATTCAGTAATTTCAGAAGTAAAAAAGTGAGGGTTGTTATACTATGATTTGACCTAATTTGTTAGACAAATATTGACCAACACATATGAATATATATAATTAATTTAGGTTCGTGAATCTGAGACCAACCTTGCACTTGTTCAATGACGTTATATGTATTTTTATTACGAAATACAGTATGGTGAGTTTCATTTGCCTTTTTACCCTTTATATTTTTGGACTGAGAATACATGCGAATTTTTTATAAATGTTTTACAAAATAGACACAAGTAATCGAAACTACATTATATGGTTGAATGATCGAAGCCGAATATGTCCCTTTTTGCTTGGTATCCTAAGAATTAGTAAACCGATCTACTAATTGACACGAATCCTAAAGATAGATCTATTGGGCCTAACAAACCCCATCCAAAGTACCGGATGCTTTAGTACTTCGAATTCGTTTTTATCAAGTCTGATGGATGTCCCGGAATGATAGGGGATATTCTTATATGCATCTTGTTAATGTCGGTTACCAGGTGTTCAATCCATATGAATGATTTTTGTCTCTATGCATGGGACGTATATTTATGAGAAATGGAAATGAAATTCTTGTGGTCTATTAAAATGATGGAAATGAATGATTATGATAAACTAATGAACTCACCAACCTTTTGGTTGACACTTTAAAGCATGTTTATTCTCAGGTATTAAAGAAATCTTCCGCTGTGCATTAGCTCATTTTAAAGATATTACTTGAAATCATTCATGGCATATTTCAAAAGACGTTGCATTCAAGTCGTTGAGATCAGTAAAGATTATGATTAAGTAAATGACAGATTAGATCATTTATAGATGGATAATACGAAATGGTATGCATGCCTGTCAACTTTCGATGTAATGAAAGTTTGTCTTTTTTAAAACGAATGCAATGTTTGTAAAATGTATCATATAGAGGTCAAATACCTCGCGATGTAATCATATGTTATTGTATTCGTTCTTATGGATTAGGACGGGTTGTCTCAGGGGCCAGTTCCCTAATTCTTAGGCTACCAAGCTAAAAGGGGCATATTCGATTTCGATCATTCAACCATAAAATGTAGTTTCACGTACTTGTGTCTATTTTGTAAAACATTTATAAAACTGCATGTATTCTCATCCCAAAAATATTAGATTTTAAAAGTGGGACTATAACTCACTTTCACAGATTTTTACTTTGCCGGAAATAAGACTTGGCCACTGGTCGATTCACGAACCTATAACAAATATGTACATATATATCAAAGTATGTTCAAAGTATATTTAGAACATTTTTATTACATTTAAATGATTTGAATTTTTTAAGTCAGCAGTCCTCGTTAGTAACCTACAACTAGTTGTCCACAGTTAGATGTACAGAAATAAAGCAATATATATTATCTCGAATCAATCCACGACCCAGTGTCTACAAGTCTCAGACTCGATCACAACTCAAAGTATATATATTATTTTGGAATCAACCTCAACCCTGTATAGCTAACTCAAGCATTACTGCATATAGAGTGTCTATGGTTGTTCCGAAATATATATATATATATATATATATATATATATATATATATATATATATATATATATATATATATATATATATATATATATATATATATATATAGATGGTCGATATGATATATCAAAACATTGTATTCGTGTCTATGGTATCCCAAGATTACATAATATATGTTAGAATACATGTATAATACAATATAAGTTAGTTAAGTTATGGTTAGTCTAGATTTGTTACAAAATTTTCGTAGCTAAAACTAGCAAATTTATCCAATTTTGTTTTACCCGTCATTTCTTCGTTTCAAATCCGTTTTGAGTGATTGAAGTTGCTATGGTTTCATAATGAACTGAAATTTATGAAACTAAACAGAAAAATTATAAGTTTATAGTCAGAAATACAGGTTACAAGTCATTTTTTAAAGAGGTAGTCATTTCCGTCGAAAAAACGACATCTTGATGACCATATTGAAAAACATACTTCAACTTTGTGTTTAACCATGATTTTTGGATATAGTATCATATTCATATGAAATATTATTTTTCTAGAAAACAAACTTTCAATTCAAAGATTAAGATAGTTTTTATTTTTCTAACCCAAAACAGCCCCTGGTTTCACTACGACGGTGTATGTCCGGTTTTACGGTGTTTTTCGTGTTTCCAGGTTTTAAATCATTAAGTTAGCATATCATATAGATATAGAACATGTGTTTAGTTGATTTTAAAAGTCAAGTTAGAAGGATTAACTTTGTTTGCGAACAAGTTTAGAATTAACTAAACTATGTTCTAGTGATTACATGTTCAAATCTTATAATAAGATAGTTTTATATATATGAATCGAATGATGTTATAAACATCATTACTACCTTAAGTGTAGTAGGTAAACCTACTGGAAATGATGAAAAATAAACTTGAGCTTCAAAGGATCTTCGATGGCTTAAAAGTTCTTGAAGTAGAATCATGACACGAAAACAAGTTCAAGTAAGATTACTACTTGAATTAAGATAGTTATGTTTATAGAAATTGAACCAAAGCTTGAATATGATTCTTAACTTTGATTTAGAATGAAAATCTACTGAGATTAACAAAAGTTTCTTGATCTTGGATGATTACTTGGAATGGATTTGAAAGCTTAGAAGTAATCTAGCAAGTTTGAAAGATTTATTGAAGTGTTCTTAAATGGTTATTTTTATGATGATTAAAGCTTGTAATTGAAGATAAAAGATGGTGAAAATGCTTGGATATGATCAAGTATGATGTTAGGAGTATTTTGAGAGAGAATTTGGAGTGTGAGTATGAGAAAATGGATTGGAAAAATGAGGTGAAATCATAAAAATGTTTTTACTCATTATAAAGAAAGAAAAGATTCTTAAGTTTGTTTTCTTGCTAAATAATTAATGCTAGTTGACAAATGATTGGTTCCACATGTTTCTTAATCATTTAAGGCTGCTAAAAAGCAGATTTTTATGTGTATATACCAATAGTGTGTACATCTAGGAGCTGGATATTGTACGAGTACGAATACGGTTGCATATGAGTAGAATTGTTGATGAAAATAAATGAGGATGTAATTGTAAGTATTTTTGTTAAGTAGAAGTACTTTGATATGTGTCTTGAAGTCTTTCAAAAGTGTACTAATACATCTAAATACACTACATGTATATACATTTTAACTGAGTCGTTAAGTCATCGTTAGTCGTTAAATGTAAGTGTTGTTTTGAAACCTTTAAGTTAACGATCTTGTTAAATGTAATTAATTCATTGTTATTATACTTAAATGAGATGTTAAATTGTTATGTTAACATGATAACATGGTGTATGAATATATCTTAACATCATATATATATATATATATATATATATATATATATATATATATATATATATATATATATATATATATATATATATATGTTAAAATACTATTACAACGATATTCGTTACATATATATATATATATATATATATATATATATATATATTGTTTTGAAATCCTTAAGTTAGTAGTCTCATCTTACTTGTATAGTTCATTGTTAATACACTCAATGATATACTTAATTATCATTTTATCATGTTAAATATAGTATATCAATATCTTAATACAATACATATGTATTTAGTAAGACGTTATTATAACGATAATCGTTATGTATATCGTTTCGAGCTTCATAATTCAATATTCTCATTTTTTTATGTATATCACACATTGTTAATATACTTAGTGAGATACTTAATTATCATAATCACATGTTAACCATATATATGTCCATATATATATCATCCTGTCGTTTTTACAAGTTTTAACGTTCGTGAATCGCCGGTCAACTTGGGTGGTCAATTGTCTACATGAAACTCATTTCAAATGATCAAGTCTTAACAAGTTTGATTGCTTAACATGTTGAATACATTTAATCATGCAAATATAGTTTTCATTTAATGTATAATCATGGAATAATCATGGAAAAGTTCGGGTCACTACACTATTTACCCTTCTGTGCTAATATAGTGATTTTAATAATTATGTGTTTTATAATTATTGTGTATGGGATAATGTGCGTTTTGTGACAAGGGTCACAGAACATATTTCCTTTTGTGAATTGGACTCAAAATGAATAAGTTATTAAGTGTTTCGTATTTCAGATAACTGGTAAATACTCGTGTGATACACGGAATAGGTTTCCCTCATGTGAAGGAAACCCTTGTGGCTTAAAAGATATGGCTTTCCTTTATTTCCATTTTTTGAAATATTTATACACCGGACATACACACACCAATTCTCACAAGCCCTAATCTTTGATTCTCGTTTTTGTGTCAAATTGAAGTTGGGAAATCATTCCTTGTGATTTTAGTAGCTTAAACAATGTATTTACAAACGATTTCATGTCCAAATCGAATTGAATTTGATGATTTTGTTCAAGTTTTACAGAAAATGGGTTTTAAAATCAAAATGGCATTTTGAGGTGTTATAAACACCCATAGATGTTAGAAAATGTTTGTATATGAGTTATGTATGTTTCCTAAGTGATTTGTAGTGTCAAAACAGTGCAAAAACGAGATTTGGGCTCAAAATGACGAAAATAGCGACCTGGTGCTGATGAACAGCTCCCGTACGGTTGCAGGATGCATCCGTATGGATACAGGGTGTATCCGGGCCATTTTGGGTAAAACCATACGGTTGCAGGTGCAACCGTACGGATACAGATGCATCCGTACGGTTGCAGGTGCTCCCGTGCGGTTGTAGTCTGTCTGCATTTTGTAAAACTTGTTTTGGCCGTAACTTTCAAACCGTAACTCCGTTTTTAATGAATAAACTACCATTGAAAACGTAATGAGGTCTACTTTCCAATGGTGAAGTTTTAAAATACTGAATCAAACTTTAATTTGGATTAAAATGATGGGATAACGTTTATGCCTCGTTTTCTACGCGTGTAATAGTTGCAGCTGAATGGGGAACCATGTAAAATTTTCATATATGGATATATTAGGCTATATGATGTTGTTTAGAGTATGAATTGATGATATTATTGATTGAATATGTGCTAACTTGAGATATGATATTCTCAGGTAATAAAGGAACGGAGAAGACTCAGTGATATAAGACAACTGATTACTTGTACTTCCAGGTGAGTAGGAGTATCTTTATGGGCATGATTATACAGTAACAAGTGTAGTGATTCATTTCATGCTTATAATTAGACTGTGTAATGAGTCTGTGACCAGTATCGTGACTATACGTGATTATGTGCGCACCAGTGAACGTCGACGTAAGAGGTCAATGCTATTTACCTTATGTATTTAGGGTGATAGTATTGGGTCCAAGTGTTACTTATTAGTGGTATAGTATGAATGACGAGTGCGTCACGTCTGGAAGACTATACCAGTGACTCAGTAGTGTGGACTGTCGGTATATTCTAGCTTGATCAGCTATGGGTTGCCGGTCCTCTTGTGTATGGCTTTAAGTGATTAGTGACCAGTGTCTTTAAGCTATGCTTGATGCTTGTAGTGATGTCCACCTAGATATTGTCATTCACTTAGCGTTATACTAATTCTCCCACAGTGTTTTGCCCTGCAGGTATAGATTAGCAACTTTTGGTGGGTTTTGCAAGGCAAGTGAAGATGTTTGACACAGTGTATAACTCTGGTGTTTTATAATAGACAATATGGTTAAATGGCTTGTATTAATAACGTAACACCTGTGATTTTGTGTGATCATATTAGTATGTACTAATATATGATATGTAAATTAATTAGTCTTCCGCTGTGAGTGTCTTAAAAAAATGTGTATGTAAAAAGTACGGTGTTACAATGAATGATCTCCTTATCATCTTAATCAAAATATCAGGTATCCCGACATAATTCTGATGTAGCATTCTCTGCCTTCCAACTTGCTTAAATTCAAAATACGAAAGTGACTTGAACTCATGAGCGTATTTGATGTAGTCCACTCCGTATTCTTTCTTGATTGCATAAATGTCGAACTCTTTCATGTAGGCCCACGCTAGAATTTTTCCTTTAGCCGTAAGTTTATCTGGTCTCTCGACATACTTCAACCAATTTGGCTCCACTTTCGGCTTTTCACAATACTTTCTAATCTTCAACTGGATCTTTCATTCTTCATCAAGTACCTCTACCTTCTCCTTGAGAAACTTGACCGGCAAAAATCCTTTCTACAAAACCTTTAACCCCGTTATCTCGTTATCGTTTCTTACTTTTTCTCAAGCCACCTGAAGATGCGTTGTCAGAGGTTTGAATTTAAGATTATTTTTAAAAAATATTAAAACGTCAATAACCAAGTCTATATCTATATAAGGTTATATATGTTGAGTGTAGTTCAGTGTGTATATTTATAAAAGTAGTTACACATTTGATCTTTTGAGTTTCAACATCAAGCAAATGGTCTATCATTTTAACCGAACACCAGTGTGAGTTGCACTTAATCTATGATTCGTCAAAAAAGCGAATAATACAAACAAATCAGATCCAAAACAATGTGAATATAGAGTTGAATATTTGCTTTTACAGTTAAAATTAAAAAACTAAAACCCTTCCACTTGAAAAAAAATCAATTAAACTAACTGAAAAATCTGATTCGATTACTTTAGAAGGGAATCAATTTTCCGATTCCGTTAACATTTCCGAACAACCCAACCAGATCCCTTCTATACGGCAAATAACTTTTCCTCTTTCCGGCTTCATTTTCCGCTCTTCTCTGTACATAAAACAATTCATGTACCGGAGTTTGCGCTTTCAACCGCCGATTAATCGGATTCTGTTTCTCTACATGACTCAAACTCACCGGCTGCTTCTTTCCGTCACTATTACTTCGCCGTAGCAGATAACGGATAGTCCATTTTTTGGATCCGGATGATGATCCTGTTGAATTACTCTTTTTACATTTAGGTCTCCGCACGCAGAATGTTCCAGAAGCTACGGTTTCTAATTCGTCGGTTTCTGATGACGTATACGAAGGTGATTCTTCAGATCCTTCTCGATCTTCAATAAACAGGTTTCGTAACGGACTGATTATTGAAACAGAAACGTCATTTTCATCGTTAATTATTAAATCACGGTTGAAAACAGGAAATACAGTCCATGATTGTGAATCGATAGATGAGAATTCGAAATCTTCATCTTCATGGATCGCTTTAGCAATGGATGTGGAAGTTGTTGAAGTATCGGAAGAGTAGCAATTGAAGCTGGGAGACGATTCAGACTGTTGAATTTTTGCTTGCATTTTGATGAACTGACTCATTATGAGTAACTGATGTTGACTCTTTTTTTTAAGAGAAAAATAATTATTAAAATATTGGTTGATATTTGAGAGAAAATGTTGGTGGATAATGAGAAAGGAGAGTTTCGTTGCTGAAGTTATTTATAGGAACGCTCTGAATGTGTTGGCTTTCATTCTCAAGTTAATGAATAAGGAGTGTTTACCAAGCTAGTATAAATAAAATAAATCTCATAATAATTTTAGACGACGTAACCATATACGTCATGAGTAAAATAAGGTTTTAAATATATTAATATTAAATAAATATAAATATTAATATAATAATATAATAATATAATAATTAATAAGTAAAATTATTATTTAAATTAAAATTAAAAATAATACTAGAGAAGGTAAGGTTAATAGGAATAAGAGGGTTGACATTCTAGAAGAGTAACCAGCACATCCATGACGTGAAATCGTGAATCGTGGTAAGGAAGAAAGCAATCTTTCCTGCTGAGTACGTTTTAAATGATTATTGTATTGTATACAGATGCCAAATGGTTGGTATAATATTTGAGATCCTTTCAAATGGAAAATAATAATAATTAAACATCATTATTATTATATTATAGGGGGATGATTCCCACACACACTTTTTTGATCCTCACACACCAATTGAGTATTATTAGAAGAGTAAAAAGTTAAAATATATGTGTGAGGATCAAAAAGTGTGTGTGAAAATCATCCCCTTATATTATTGTAGTATAAAGTATTATTATAGTATATATGCACAAAAGGAATATGAAATGCATGCAGTCAAATAATATGATGTTTTGCTTTGTAATGTTTCTATTTAATCCTATTAGTTTCAAAGGATTTAAGTTCAACACTTTTTATTAGAGCTCAATACAATATTATTTTTCAATATCCTTGCAAACCCGGCTTTCTAAAGTTACTGACAACATTGTAAATGATAAGCAGTTAACATTCATTTTCTAGCATTTTTTATCATCAAATCCTTAACGACCCTCCATATTATGTGAAATTACCAAATGGTACACGCAAAAAAAAAAAAAAAAAAAAAAAAAAAAAAACTTCTCATCGTTATAGTTGATTTTGAAAAAACATTTCACTCATTGAACTTGAAATACCTTGATTTTATTCTCAACTTAGTTTTGGGAATAAATGGAGAGAATGGATCTCGGCTTTACTTAAGTTAGCTAGATAGTCTATCCTTGTATATAGTAGCCCCTCGGTTAAATTCTTCATGAAACGTGTTCTACGGCATGGACATCCGTTTTCTCCTTATCTTTTTAGTATGATATTGGAAGATCTCCAAATTGCTATTAAAGAAGTTGTTAACTCTAAGCTTATTTAACCACGCAGGCTTGCCCGAGTGGCAACCGAGTTACCCAATGAAGCACACCATCTGGTTTCGATTCCTGACTATGCCAAATCGTTCAGAAAGGGAGTGTGATCACAGGATGCGCATAATGCGCAATTCACATAGTACCAGGTCTCGAGCTCAGAGGCTTGATTACCCGGGGTTTACCCTCTATGGAAGAGTCAATGTGCTCATTCATAAGGGGTTTTCTCGCTAATGCAACTCCAAGCTTATTCATGGTGTCTCTATTGGCAATCTTAACATATCCCACTTTTTCTTTGTTAATGATGTCGTCTTTCTTTCAGATTGCAGTTACTCCAACATGGATAATTTTATACGTGTTCTCCAAGTGTTCGATCTAGTTTCGGGTTTGAAAATAAATATCCACAAATCGAACATTTATGGTGTGGGAATGTCTCCCCTAGAAATGAAAAACATGGCGATTGGTATGTGGATATAGCTTCTTGCCTTTCTTACACGGTCTTCCAATTGGAGAGAATATGAAGCGTGTTAATGCTTGGATGCAACCCATGGATAAATTCAAACGCAAGCTCTTTATGGAAAACTAATCTTCTATCTATTGGTGGTAAGTGCACTCTCAATAAGCCATTCCACATAAGTATTAGGACAAAAACTCACCTTGATACTCCCAGATTAGTCAAATTTTTATGTGTCGTTAAGCGTAAGGATAATCGAAGGTATATCAGGTAGGGTTTAATAATTTATAATGCTAGGGCCTAAATGTTACTATCACTCCTATTCCTGAAGGGGTAGTAGCAGAAGTATGACCTAGGGTTGTTCGTTTAAAGAGAACAATACAGTATGAAGTAAGTGCCTATTCACAATTGGGTTTCTATCTTACCGGGATAAAAAGAAGTGATTTGGGTTTTTTCAAAAAATAATAAAAGACATGAATTTAAAATAAGCGGAGATGTAAATTCAGATAGTGGTGCTTGCTATGATTTCATTAGTCATTAGTTATGTGATTACTAGTGTCAAGATGCTTGTTGTTTACTAAGTATTAGTGATTTGCACATGCGATGTTTGACCATAAACCCCTACTAATTTCTTAGTACGTCACTGGTGATTCAGATTTGGAGATTCTGATTAGACTAAATGATATCTTACCCTCGACGTCAACCCAAGACCCTAAGGTAAGGATATAAATGGCTCTTCTTCGATTTTCTAGTAACCTGCTAGCCGGGTAACAGTCCTGTCGTGAGCTATCGAAATGCTTTACCAGCCTATAAAAAGTCTAACCGTTCTTAATATTAACAGAGGTGATCTAATATAATATCTTAGCTAAAAACGTGATAAAGTGATATGCTTTCTTAAGTAAAGTTCTTTCTAGAAACCTAATGGTGAAAAGTACTAGACATCTAAAGTGTCATGATACTGGTCAAAAAGTCACATTTTTATCCCCAATATTAAGCTCTAGAATAATAAAGATTTAAACTTTGTCGGTAAAATTATCTCTTTTTCGGTTGGTTTTGTAGATTAAGTAATTACGAAGACGATGCAAAAAGAATCAAGTAAAACGGAGCTAAAACGAAGATTCTAGAGCGAAAACGGTGAAAGACAAGAAATCAAGTTACGATCCAGCAAACCTGGCAAACGGCCCCTGCAAACGGCCTGTCAAACAGCCTGCCATCCATTTGCAGGCAAATTCCAAGTCTATTTAAAGGGCTATCTCCATCCATTTCAACACACACTCAATTTGTAATTCATTTCATATTTTCAAGCTTTTAGTTAGTTTTTAGTAGTAGTTAGCTTAGCTTTTATTTTTCGGAGGATATCCCGGCGAGTCCCTGCGATCTCGGGCATATTTCTTCGGCCTTTTCAGATTTTTATCCGAAACGCTTTTCTTTTGTATTAAACATGTCTTCTTACTTTTTATGTTTAATAATGTGTTTCGATATTACCATGATAGCTTAATTAATCTATATGTTGCCATGATAGAAGTTTGGGATAGCGTAATTATGTTAATTTAGTACGATTACTGTTATAATACTGAACTAGGAAGTCTGATAGATTTGTATGCTAGCATCTTAAGGATTGACCAACCTAGGTTGTGATCAGGACTTGTCAACCTATATAAAATTAGCTACTTCATAGGATTAAGACTCCTAGTTATACTGTATCTGAAGATTCTATGAACTCGGTATGGCCGGAGTTCCCGAGAGGCATTTAATGCGCTTTTAGGACACGGAACTTAGGAATTGAGACATGAATGGCCTAGTATGCCTATTGACTGTTCCGAAGAGACTTCTTAGGAGCTGTTAAGATCTAGTTAGTTCCTTCACTGTGTGACCCAAGCCTATTGCATGTTCTTGTCTGATTGTTGCCTTAGGTCTTAGTCATATCAACTGTTTAGGTATTCATTAGATTTCTATCTACTTTACTATCAGTATATTATCTGTAATGCTATATAATGGTTGAATTGATATGATCTCATTAGTATGATGGAATGGTTGTTAGTTTTCACTTAAGGTTTTGCCAACTTAAACCGACAGATTCCTTCCGTTTGTGATCAGTGTTCAATCAACACGGCACGTTGTTATTCAGTTAACTAAACTGATAACGAGGGTTAGGATTAGAGCTTAACTCACTAATAAACCTAGTACTTTACTGAGGATAGCCTCCGAGGTATTGTTACCTTTCAATTATACGACCAAGTGACATATTTCTCACTACTCAAAGAGAACTCCGAGAGTTCAGAGACAAGTAGATCTGTGTAATTGGCTCATCCAACCAGATCTACATCATTCCAAGCATAGTCTTAACATAAGCATAATTACCTTTCCCTAACCCAACACCGATATCTTGGTCAACATTTTCCTGATCCGTATACACCGAATATCCTTCCACTTATTTACTTTGCTGCACTTAGAACTTTTAGCTTAAACTAACTACTATCTTTTATCCAGGTAATTTAACTAAAAGACAATTATCAACTTGATCTTCAATTCGTTAATTAGCAAAAAAACACGACACTAGGTTAACTTACATCTTCTACACCTTAGAAAGTAAAGTAAATTTAGGCCTCGCACAATATAAATAAACAAAACCACTGTGTGCTACCTTGATCAACTGAATCAGACGTCCTGCGGCCTAACGACACCGCACGAATAAAACCGTCCGTTTCAGCCATATCATAGTAGTAACAAGTTTTCTGGCGTCGTTGCCGGGGATCGAATATTTTGATTGAGAAAGATTTTAAACAGACAAAAGTGTTGTTTGGTGGTGTTTAAGAAAGACAATTATACATGGACTTGGTTGTTAGATTTTTCGAACAGTCTCCAATTATATTGGAACCAAAAGGATCCTGCCTCTCCGTAGTGGGCCTGGCCACCTCGATACAAGTAATCTGTAAGAAATCCTATCAGTTAAGATATCCGATTTGGTTAGCGACCAAATTTCAAGAATAATTGTTTTTATTAAATTATCGATCCTTTTAGTAAATTAATATTTTCTAAAAGTTACTTTTAAGTCTTTTTAACAGAAAATCTAAAAAAATGGAACAACAAGATACCCTTGCTTCTATGCATAAGTCATGCTTAGAGGAAAGAGGAGGACCAATCACCTTAGGAACCGAAGAAATTTCTGAAATCAGTTCACACATAATTAAACTAGTCAGTATGATCTGTAAATTTCAAGGATTACCGACTGACGATCCAAACATTCATTTAAACAAATTTATCAGTCTGGTTGACTCTTTTAAGAAGGAAGAAAATGAGAAAAACATTTTAAAACTTCATCTTTTTTAATATTCACTTTCTGCACACGCTATAGCGTGGTTTGACAAACTTAACTCGAATTTAATCCATTCATGGGGGGTTTTAGCCACTAAATTTTTAAACAAATTTTATCCACCCTCCCTGCAAACCTGTTTAAGAAATGACATCACAAACTTTTCTTAAAAAGAAAATGAGTCATTGTGTCTAGCAAGGAATAGAATAAAGATGATGCTTAAAAGATGTCCGAATCATTCGTTAAGTTGGGCATACATAATCTGTACGCTTTACAATGGATTGACCAAGGATGACAAGTCTCTCCTAGACATGACCTCGCAAGGTAATTTCATGTCCCGAACAGCAGATGAAGCATGAAATCTCTTGGACACAATAACTGCACAACAGGAAGATTGGAACAATGAAGCTGCTGAGAAGGATGACGTCTTCGCTCATACGGTAAAAATGCTGGAAACCGGGTTACAAGATCTCACCCTCACTCTTCAAAATTTACCAATTCCTAGAAACTCTGATGCTACTAGAACCAATCTAAGGTATCCTTACCCTTGATGGGCACACAAACAGCAAAATAGCTCGGATCATAATATAATCTTCCCGTTGCACAAACCTACTCTCCACTCTAAGGAAATTTTAGTTGAATTTATGAAAAAGCAATACGCGATAAACCTTCAAGTCATAGAATGTCAAAATAAGTTCGATACTTTAATAAAGACTTTTGAAGAATTAATCATCAATTTTCAGCTTACGCTTAAACGATTAACCACTAAAGTTGAAATAGAGTGTAGTTGTGACGACCCAGAAATTTCTGACCAAATTTAAACTTAATCTTTATATAATTCCGACTTGATAAGCAATGAATTTTAATAAATCTTGAACCTTCGGAAAGAGTTTTACACAAGCTTTTGGTCACCCTTTTATTCCGACGATTCACGAACGTCATAACTTGATTTAATTGTTTAATTATTGTGTATATATATGGATTTATATATATTTAACTTGAAAATATGATAATTAAATATCTCATTAAGTATATTAACAAAGTATTATATATATATATATATTTTTTCATACTACTAATTTAAAGAGTTTTCAAACAATATATATATTACTATTTCAACGACGTAATTAACTTATGTTAAAATGTATTAACATATAATGTATTACGAGTGTAAATACATCCTTACAAGTATTGAATACACTTTATAATATATCAATACATATAAAGGATAGCTATACTCGTATTTCTGTTCAATTTTCTCAAGAATTCTACTCGCATTCATACGGTATTTTTAGCCGTATTATACACAGCTTCTAGAAGTATTTACTATTGGTATATACCAATAGAAATCTGCAATTATTTGTTTAATATGTCATCCATGACCTAATCAATTTAATATGTCATGCATGACTTAATACAATTTAACTTATCTTAGATATTTTCACTAAAAACCAAAATTATAAGCTTATAAATAAGGACCATTTTAACTCATTTTTACTCCACATTTTCTTAAACTAAAAACACATATAATACTTTAATCTCAGCAACTTTCCTCTTCATAATCAAGGTAAAATACTTCTCAAAATTCTTGTTCAATTCCTTGTATAGTTGCTATCTTATTATACTTATAAAACTTGTAAAAACTAGAACTTGTTATGCTGAACACCAAGCTTGTTTGAAAAACTAATCTAATCTTTCTAACTTAACTCTAATAACACTTATTTATATGTATTTTGATGTTATATTAAGTTAATATAAGAACTTATAACTTGTACATATGAAGAACACCTTGAAACTTAACATATATCCTTTAATCTCCATTCGGTAAAAAGCGGGCTGTTTTGGGTTGGGAATTAAAAACCTATCTTAGACTTTGAGTTCGAGGCTAAAACTTTTGAAATATGTTAATATATGTAAATAAGACTTCCAGTGTTTTTTTCATGATTTTAGACAAAGTGGAAGTATTTTATCAAAAATCATATATTGAGTGGATGCCGGGATTTTTCCAAATCTGTCTACCGACACAAAAAGAGGGTAAAGCTCTAAAAATTACTACTTGGGATGAAATTTTCGAATTGGTTTTGTAAAATTTACTTCTTAATGAATCAATAGCAATTTGATTCACTTTAAACGGAGTTGTAATGAATATTTAGCGAGCAAAACAAAATCTGCTAAAATTAACGTTGTATGGACGAAATTTATATTATAAAAACTATATTAACCATATCCTTGTTAACTTATCCTATATCCTATATATATTTGGACATGTTATCAGTAGTATAACAAAATATTATAATCTTGGTTAATTCTGTGATTGTATATATGTATAATAATATTCTTGGTACGGCCTAACACAATAAGTAAGCAATACGTTTTGATAAATCCTAAGACAATACGTACACAATATGTCTTAGTTAATTCTAAGACAATACATATACAATACGTCTCTGGGTTGATGCAAAGACAATACGTATACAATACATCGTGGGGTAATTCTAAGATTATATATATACCGATTATTGGACTGTTGGACTTTTCGGACTATTTTGGACTACTAACAAAGGACTACTAACATCGGACTACTAACATAAAATGTTAAAAATTATTATATAAGTATTCTATGAACTTGCTTTATTTTATTCATATGTCGTATTATTATCTGAATCGTTATTATTGTTATAGGTTCGTGAATCCAAGGACGACGGTCATATTTTTAATAAGTTGAAAACTTATTATTAATATACTTTTACTACTGTGAGTATATAGTCCCATTTTTAAACTCTACAAATATTTTGGGATGAGAATACATGCAGTTTATGTTTTACGCCATGGACACAAGTACTTAAAATATATTCTACGCTGAGTTGTACCACTTTGCATATCTTCCCTAATAGCTTGGTAACTAATATTTACATGTTGTAAGAAAATGTAAGCGCGAATCCTATTGATAGATCTATCAGGTTTGACAACCCCAACCGGGCTAGTCGCTCTAGTATCGTAAACGGTTGCATAGTACTTCATTTTTACTACACTTGGTACAGTGTAGGGAGATTTCATAATAAAGGGAATATGCCACATTAATGGTTAAGTATGGTTACCGAAGCGCTCAACAACTTATAGAATACTTTTATACACTTGCTAGTGTACATATATTTATAACTATGAAATCTTGTGGTCTATATATATATATATATATATATATATATATATATATATATATATATATATATATATATATATATATCGATGATAAACCTATATATCTCACCAACCTTTGTGTTGACTGTTTACGCATGTTTATTCTCAGGTCCTTAAGAAAGTCTTCCGCTGTTGCATTATCTGAGCAAGCTGTGCATGGAGTCTCATGCTTTTATTTAAATAAAGTGTTGCATTCAATAAAACCGTTGTCATGTATTATATTCGACTGTTACGTCACGCGTGTAGTATTTGGAAACCGATGTATTTTGGGGATTATTTCTTAAATAATCGCCCATTTGTTTAAAACATGCATTATGTATAATAATGATGTGCTTTTTATGAAACGAATGCAATATTTTCTAAAACGTATCATATAGAGGTGAAATACCTCGCTATGGGACCAATGAGAACGTACTGCGTTTATAGTAATATGGACGAGTCGTTTCAGTTGGTATCAGAGCGGTGGTCTTAGCGAACCAGGTCTTGCATTACTGTGTCTAACCGCTAGTTGTTAGGATGCATTAGTGAGTCTGGACTTCGACCTTATCTGCATATTAAAAGTTTTGCTTATCATTCTTGTCGGAAATTACCTGTTTATCATCTTAAGTCTAGACGCGTCTTACTGCAATTATTGCATAGGTAGTGTATAGACACATAGTCATATCTATCACGGTAGACTTTGCCTGACATCTTTCGTAAATTCCTTTGTAACTTATGGGATTTTGGTATTAAATATACATATGTAAATTATGTATTATATGTAAATTATGTATTAAGAATATCAATCTAAGTCCTAAATCTTTTTCATATCAACAATCATTCCTCTGAACGTGTAAGGCGGATTCTTCATAAAGCTCGAGTTCATCGGATTCTAAAAGCTATTCGTATATGGAATTTCATTTAAGCTCCGAGAGCAGTCTAACCGTAATGAACCAACCAATTAGTCATCACCTCTTCTGGATGAATTGGGGGTGGGTTCGTGGATGAATTAATCAATATAGACAATAAGAAGGCGATCTGTTTCATGAATCTAATTCGCCTCTCGGTGGAGAACATGAGGCACTTACCGGCGAACCCGTTCGTAACACCATTTTCTCTCTCCTTTCCAGGATATGCCGCAACGAGTATAATATTACTAATATTAGTGAGGCTATCCGACCTTTACTCCGTATCTTGCATGGTGAATTATTTAGTAAAAAAAAAATAAAAAATTTACTGTCATGAAAAGCAAAACTTCATTAGCAATTGCACCCTACATCATTTCATTCCCTTTATAAAGCTCTTGACCTCTCTTTTTATTCAAAAAACTTTAAACATCTTCTTTCACAATACACAAACAAAACAAATTCTCATCATCTATACTCACATCAAACCACTACCAGCACCAGCAGCAGCAGTACCAACAACATCACAAGCCTCAACATCGCAAGCCGCATTACGAGCATCAACATCATACGCACCGCAGGCACTGAGGGATACCAACAATAATGAGTGATGAAGTATTAATTCATTATTTCATTTACGTTGAAGAAATATTCCGCGGCGATTATGTAATCTCTAAAGTTTTAGGGATTATTCATTTCTAGTTCCAACCGTAAACCAAATGAGATTAATATAATATTAACTCATTAAATCCATATTACATCTGAAGAAAATATACATACATATATTTTCATAAAGACTGTAATAAAAATTCTTTTGTACAAAATATTACTTGTGAAATTTTATTTTAACGGGTAGGTAATACCCGAGAAATACTTAAGTTCACATTAATATGTTACACTGCACATTTTCAATGATGTTTCGACAATCATTAATTATACTCTCTTCTTTCATAGCAATATACATCATTTCACAAAATTCAAGACAACCATTTTCCATACCAATTCAATTACATATTCTGATTTTGACAGATCAAAATTCAAGTCAAGATTTAAGAAGAGCCATCGATCTTAAATTCCTACATCCTTCAAAATCATACTTTAAATTCATACTAGAACATCACTTTCATTCACAGAACTCATATAGATATTCGTATCATTCAAGATTCACGACGAATTCATTATACGGATATTGAAGATGACAACCTGCGTCTAAACCCTTCAAAATTCTTGAAAACATCTCAACTAAGGAACAATCGAGAGAATGAACCAACCACACGATACATACGAAGAATATATGCATATAGATATGCATTCGGAGGACACTTGAACCTAAGCAAAGGTTCAACACGTATCTGTGTCAGATCCTTTAGCATTATTATTGAAATGTCCCGTTCATATTGATTATAAACGTTCCATATTAATTGATTTCATCACGAGGTTTTGACCTCTATATGAGACGTTTTTCAAAGACTGCATTCATTTTTAAAATAACCATAACCTTTATTTTATCGATAAAGGTTAAAAAAAACATTACGTAGATTATCAAATAATAATAATCTAAAATATACCGTTTACACACGACCATTACATAATGGTTTACAATAAGAATATATTACATCAAAAATAAGTTTCTTGAATGCATTTTTTACATAATATCATACAAGCATGGACTCCAAATCTTGTCCTTATTTTAGTATGCAACAGCGGAAGCTCTTAATAATCACCTGAGAATAAACATGCTTAAAAAGTCAACAAAATGTTGGTGAGTTATAGGTTTAACCTATATATTATCAAATCATAATAATAGACCACAAGATTTCATATTTCAATATACATCCCATACATAGAGATAAAAATCATTCATATGGTGAATACCTGGTAACCGACATTAACAAGATGCATATAAGAATATCCCCTATCATTCCAGGAAATCCTTCGGACATGATAAAAATGAATTCGAAGTACTAAAGCATCCGGTACTTTGGATGGGGTTCGTTAGGCCCAATAGATCTATCTTTAGGATTCGCGTCAATTTGTAGATCGGTTTACTAATTCTTAGGCTACCAAGCAAAAGGGGCATATTCGGCTTCGATCATTCACCCATATAATGTAGTTTCATTTACTTGTGTCTATTTCGTAAAACATTTATAAAACTGCATGTATTCTCATCCCAAAATATTAGATTTTAAAAGTGGGACTATAACTCACTTTCACAGATTTTTACTTCGTCGGGAAGTAAGACTTGGCCACTGGTCGATTCACGAACCTATAACAAATATGTACATATATATCAAAGTATGTTCAAAATATATTTACAACATTTTTAATAAGTTTTACTGTTTTAAATTTATTAAGTCAGTTGTCCTCGTTAGTAAACTACAACTAGTTGTCCAAAGTTAGATGTACAGAAAAAATTGATATATATTATCTTGAATCAATCCACGAGCCAGTGTATACACGTCTCAGGCTAGATTACAACTCAAAGTATATATATTTTTGGAATCAACCTCAACCCTATATAGCTAACTCCTACATTACTGCATATAGAGTGTCTATGGTTGTTCCAAATAATATATATACATGGGTCGATATGATATGTCAAAACATTTGCATACGTGTCTATGGTATCCCAAGATTACATAATATATTAGAATACATGTATAATACAATATATGTTAGCTAGGATATGATTTGTATAGATTTGTTAAACATTTCCCGTAGCTAAAATAATCAAAAAATATCCAATCTTGTTTTACCCATAACTTCTTCATTTTAAATCCGTTTTGAGTGAATCAAATTGCTATGGTTTCATATTGAACTCTAATTTAAGAATCTAAACAGAAAAAGTATAGGTTTATAGTCAGAAATTTAAGTTACATGTCAATTACTAAAGAGGTAGTCATTTCCGTCGAAAAACCGACATCTTGATGACCATTTTGGAAAACATACTTTCACTTTGAGTTTAACCATAATTTTTGGATATAGTTTCATGTTCATAAGAAAAATCATTTTCCCAGAAGAAAAATTTTTAAATCAAAGTTTATCATAGTTTTTAATTAACTAACCCAAAACAGCCCGCAGTGTTACTACGACGGCGTATGTCCGGTTTTACGGTGTTCTTCGTGTTTCCAGGTTTTAAATCATTAAGTTAGCATATCATATAGATATAAAACATGTGTTTAGTTGATTTTAAAAGTCAAGTTAGAAGGATTAACTTTTGTTTGCGAACAAGTTTAGAATTAACTAAACTATGTTCTAGTGATTACAAGTTTAAACCTTCGAATAAGATAGCTTTATATGTATGAATCGAATGATGTTATGAACATCATTACTACCTCAAGTTTTCTAGATAAAGCTACTGGAAATGAGAAAAATGGATCTAGCTTCAAAGGATCCTTGAATGGCTTGAAAGTTCTTGAAGCAGAATCATGACACGAAAATAGTTCAAGTAAGATTTTCACTCGAAATAAGATTGTTATAGTTGTAGAAATTGAATCAAAGTTTGAATATGAATATTACCTTGAATTAGAAAGATAACCTACTATAAATAACAAAGGTTCCTTGATCTTAGATGATTACTTGGAATGGATTAGAAAGCTTGAAAGTAGACTTGCAAACTTGGAAGTATTCTTGATTTTTATGAAACTATACTTATGGAATTTATGAAGAACACTTAGAACTTGAAGATGGAACTTGAGAGAGATCAATTAGATGAAGAAAATTGAAGAATGAAAGTGTTTGTAGGTGTTTTTGGTCGTTGGTATATGGATTAGATATAAAGGATATGTAATTTTGTTTTCATGTAAATAAGTCATGAATGATTACTCATATTTTTGTAATTTTATGAGATATTTCATGCTAGTTGCCAAATGATGGTTCCCACATGTGTTAGGTGTCTCACATGGGCTGCTAAGAGCTGATCATTGGAGTGTATATACCAATAGTACATACATCTAAAAGCTGTGTATTGTACGAGTACGAATACGGGTGCATACGAGTAGAATTGTTGATGAAACTGAACGAGGATGTAATTGTAAGCATTTTTGTTAAGTAGAAGTATTTTGATAAGTGTCTTGAAGTCTTTCAAAAGTGTATGAATACATATTAAAACACTACATGTATATACATTTTAACTGAGTCGTTAAGTCATCGTTAGTCGTTACATGTAAGTGTTGTTTTGAAACCTTTAGGTTAACGATCTTGTTAAATGTTGTTAACCCATTGTTTATTAAATCAAATGAGATGTTAAATTATTATATTATCATGATATCATGATGTATTAATATATCTTAATATGATATATATACATTAAATGTCGTTACAACGATAATCGTTACATATATGTCTCGTTTCAAAATCATTAAGTTAGTAGTCTTGTTTTTACATATGTAGTTCAATGTTACTATACTTAATGATATGTTTACTTATCATAATATCATGTTAACTATATATATATCCATATATATGTCATCATATAGTTTTTACAAGTTTTAACGTTCGTGAATCACCGGTCAACTTGGGTGGTCAATTGTCTATATGAAACCTATTTTAATTAATCAAGTCTTAAAAAGTTTGATTGCTTAACATGTTGGAAACACTTAATCATGTAAATATCAATTTCATTTAATATATATAAACATGGAAAAGTTCAGGTCACTACAATTATTACCCAAAATAACTTTACAATCCCTTTTCAAAATAGCGAATTTTGTCACAGCTCCAAAAAGACAACTTCGACTTTTCATCTGGAGTAGCCTTATTATAACCTTGATATATACGTTGTCTTTTCGCCATCGTTACTGGGGAACCTTTTATATTCCACCACATTAGTAGTAAGCTTACCAGCAACTTTATTGCTCTTTGACTTAAATCTCTCTGAAAGATCACTATAAAACCTTGTCATGTACCCATCTACATCTTGTAACAATAATTTTCATACCAAACCCCAGGAAGCATCAATAATTATTCTTGAATCTCACATCATTTCTGCATATACATATAACGTTATTTCCTGGAATTATAATTCTGAAATCCGGAATAGCACTTCAGCCTACGAATCAGTACTATGAAGTTTTGAAAAAGCTGAATGAAGCAGCAGAAACTGTAGACAACCGTAACAGTCAAAAGTTGATGATAAAGAATATTGTGTTAGCAAAGCACAGAAAAAGAGAAGATTTGGAACTGGAAAACGGATTGAGCAAACCCTGAAGGAGGCTGTGGACAAATCACAAAGACGAAATCTACCTTCAAAGAATCCAAATGATTCGGTGTCTGCTAAAATCCTTAGCAAATACCTTACTCCTTACTCTAAAACCCTTGCGGACAATATTCTTCATCATCTTCTTATCTTAAATATTCTAAGATATCATCGTATCTTCCATTATAAATATCCTTCATATTTCTGAAGATATTTTCATAACCATTCTTATCTGAAATCATTTATTCCTTCACGTTATCTTTATCACATCATAAAGAAAACTATTTTAGTTTCTAAACATCTGAAACCTCTGAGTGTAAAGTATGAATGTTTTTGAAGTAATGTTGGGAACTGAAGCATGAGTTAGTATAATATAATGACACTTGATCAACGTGATTATATTACAGTAAGTCATGCTGAGTTTCTAAATGGAACGTAATGATTCACAGACCATAACGTCATCATGTACCATGTTACATGACTCTTACATTCAATCTAATCTCTAAACATATCAAGAACATATTCTATTGATAGTTCTATCTTTTCCTTTGGATTCTGGTAATTTCACTAGTCAAATTTTGCTATTACAATTTCTCTCTTAGAGCATTAGCTATGTTCATTCCGAATTTCATATCTATGAATTCTAGACCATTATTCGCTTGACTTAAAGTCGGGAAAAGAAGACGGAAGCATGAAACTCCAAAATATAAGGAAAAATATAAGCACGAAGACAATGCAGAAATTACAAACCGTGTATATCGATGCGTATAGAAATATAAAGACACGGGAAAACTAAGAACACTATAAACCCAAGAGCATAGTAGAAATTAACGGATTCCTCCGTTGAAAGATGAAAAAGAATAATGACAGATGTGATAGTCAAGAATATATCAAGAATTAAAACTGGATGGAGCATATTGACGAATGTTTTGGAAGTACGAAGAAAGGAAGAAAGTATAAAAGATGGGAGATGTGGAAATAAGGAAACGTAGGAGGTTGATTTATAGTAAAATATCCGACACAGAAATCGAGATAGATAATTGCATTAAATCGAAGAGGATCATAATTTCCTTAATCGCCGAAGAATCAAATCTTATATAGATTACAAAGATTTTCTTTAATCCAGAGATCAACCATGACAAAAGATAAGACGAATCCCTATTTTCTCATTTCACTCTTTTACGATAGCTTCACTCATACGTTTCGAGTAATCGAATTATTTTATCCATATTTCTCAATCTTGATAAAACCCTATGAATCAACTTATATTCGTCATAATAACATTCTTATTGTTAGCCATGAGGACCTCGATCAAATTTCGGGACGAAATTTCTTTAACGGGTAGGTACTGTGACGATCCGGAAATTTCCGACCAAATTTAAACTTAATCTTTATATAATTCCGACTTGATAAGCAATGAATTCTAAAAAATCTTGAACCTCCGGAAAGAGTTTTACACAAGCTTTTGATCACCCTTTTATTCCGACGATTCACGAACGTCATAACTTGATTTAATTGTTTAATTGTTTAATTATTGTGTATATATATGGATTTATATATATTTAACTTGAAAATATGATAATTAAATATCTCATTAAGTATATTAACAAAGTATTATATATAAATTTTCATACTACTAATTTAAAGAGTTTTTAAACTATATATATATATATATATATATATTACTATTTAAACGACGTAATTAACTTATGTTAAAATGTATTTACATATAATGTATTACGAGTGTAAATACATCCTTACAAGTATTGAATACGCTTTATAATATACCAATACATATAACGGATAGCTATACTAGTATTTCCGTTCAATTTCCTCAAGAATTCTACTCGCATTCATACGGTATTTTTACCCGTATTATACACAGCTTCTAGAAGTATTTACTATTGGTATATACCAATAGAAATCTGCAATTATTTGTGTAATATGTCATACATGACCTAATCAATTTAATATGTCATGAATGACTTAATACAATTTAACTTATCTTAGATATTTTCACTAAAAGCCAAAATTATAAGCTTATAAATAAGGACCATTTTAACTCATTTTTACTCCACATTTTCTTAAACTAAAAACACACACTTGAATGCTCTCATATCATACTTTAATCTCAGCAACTTTCCTCTTCATAATCAAGGTAAAATACTTCTCAAAATCCTTGTTCAATTCCTTGTATAGTTGCTATCTTATTATACTTATAAAACTTGTAAAAACTAGAACTTGTTTTGGTGAACACCAAGCTTGTTTGAAAAACTAATCTAATCTTTCTAACTTAACTATAATAACACTTATTTATATGTATTATGATGTTACATTAAGTTAATATAAGAACTTATAACTTGTACATATGAAGAACACCTTGAAACTTAACATATATCCTTTAATCTCCCTTCAGTAAAAAGCGGGCTGTTTTGGGTTGGGAATTAAAAACCTATCTTAGACTTTGAGTTCGAGGCTAAAACTTTGGAAATATGTTAATATATGTAAATAAGATGTAAATAAGACTTCCAATGTTTTTTTCATGATTTTAGACAAAGTGGAAGTATTTTATCAAAAATCATATATTGAGTGGATGCCGGGATTTTTCCAAATCTGTCCACCGACACAAAAAGAGGGTAAAGCTCTAAAAATTACTACTTGGGATTTGATTCACGTTAAACGGAGTTGTAATGAATATTTAGCGAGCAAAACAAAATCTGCTAAAATTAACATTGTATGGACGAAATTTATATTATAAAAACTATATTAACCATATCCTTGTTAACTTTTCCTATATCCTATATATATTTGGACATGTTATCAGTAGTATAACAAAATATTATAATCTTGGTTAATTCTGTGATTGTATATATGTATAATAATATTCTTAGTACGTCCTAACACAATAAGTATACAATACGTTTTGATAAATCCTAAGACAATACGTACACAATACGTCTTAGTTAATTCTAAGACAATACGTATACAATACATCTCTGGGTTTATGCAAAGACAATACGTATACAATACGTCGTGGGGTAATTCTAAGATTATATATATATATATATATATATATATATATATATATACCGATTATTGGACTGTTGGACTTTTCGGACTACTTTGGACTACTAACAAAGGACTACTAACAATGGACTTCTAACATAAAATGTTAAAAATTATTATATAAGTATTCTATGAACTTGTTTTATTTTATTCATATGTCGTATTATTATCCGAATCGTTATTATTGTTATAGGTTCGTGAATCCAAGGACGACGGTCATATTTTTAATAAGTTGAAAACTTATTATTAATATACTTTTACTACTGTGAGTATATAGTCCCATTTTTAAACTCTACAAATATTTTGGGATGAGAATACATGCAGTTTATGTTTTACGCCATGGACACAAGTACTTAAAATATATTCTACATTGAGTTGTACCACTTTGCATATCTTCCCTAATAGCTTGGTAGCTAATATTTACATGTTGTAAGAACATGTAAGCGCGAATCCTATTGATAGATCTATCGGGTTTGACAACCCCAACCGGGCTAGTCGCTCTAGTATCGTAAACGGTTACATAGTACTTCGTTTTTACTACACTTGGTACAATGTAGGGAGATTTCATAATAAAGGGAATATGCCACATTAATGGTTAAGTATGGTTACCGAAGTCCTCAACAACTTATAGAATACTTTTATACACTTGCGAGTGTACATATATTTATAACTATGAAATCTTGTGATCTATATATTTATATATCAATGATAAACCTATATATCTCACCAACATTTGTGTTGACTGTTTACACATGTTTATTCTCAGGTCCTTAAGAAAGTCTTCCGTTGTTGCATTATCTGAGCAAGCTGTGCATGGAGTCTCATACTTTTATTTAAATAAAGTGTTGCATTCAATAAAACCTTTGTCATGTATTATATTCGACTGTTACGTCACGTGTGTAGTATTTGGAAACCGATGTATTTTGGGGATTATTTCTTAAATAATCGCCCACTTGTTTAAAACATGCATTATGTATAATAATGATGTGCTTTTTATGAAACGAATGCAATATTTTTTAAAACGTATCATATAGAGGTCAAATACCTCACTATGGGACCAATGAGAATGTACTGCGTTTATAGTAATATGGACGAGTCGTTTCAGTAGTGAGTTTGATGCCCTAGTAATTACTAGAGGAGGGAAGGAAACAACTGTCAATATACCCATACAAGATTTTTCCAATAAGGAATCTGTGCCAATTGACCCAGTTGTCAATCCACCGGAACCTATCTCTCCTAAGGCCCTGGAAAATTATTCCGCGCGCCCGCATACCTTTCCCAGGTAGACTTAGAAAGGAAAAACAAGAAGCGCAATTCGCTAAGTATTGGGATATTATTAAGAATTTGCATTTGAATGTACGACTAATAGATGTTTTAGTAGAAATGCCAAACTGCGCTAAATTTTTCAAAGAACTGCTTTCAAACAAAGAGAGATTAAGAGAGATAGTTAGCTTGCTCTTAAGTGAAGAATGCTCATTAGTGTTACAACATGGAATTCCTCCTAAGTTAGGAGACACAGGAAGATTTACGGTACCTTGCTACCTGCAAGATGTCCAAATTAGCAATGCGTTAGCAGACTTAGGAGCCAGTGTAAACCTAATGCCCTATTCATTATTCAAGAAGCTAGGATGACTATCCAACTCACGAACAGATCAGTTAAGATCCTCGAGGAATAGCTGAATATGTCCTAGTTAGAGTGGATAAGTTCGCGTTTCCCGTTGATTTCGTCATTATGGATATTAAGGAAGACACAAAGGTCCCACTCATTCTTGGCAGACCATTCCTGAATACTGCCAAGACCATAATTGATGTGCACTAGAAATCATTGAAATTAAGGGTTGGAGGAGAAGAAATCACATTCAATGTTGATCGTCTCATGAACCATCCTAAAGAAGAAGATGTGAATCTCTTTTATTCTTTTCAAGAACTCGTCAACGGATACCTGGAAGAAACTATGGCTATATGTAGTCAAGATCAATTTTCTAAGGATCTGTTTTTTACACCTCCTGAAGGAAATCTCGACAACCATTCAGCCATAAACCTTAGTCAACACAAATCTCCCCTCTCTGAAAGTGATTTTCTTGGCAAGACTATTCGAATAGCACCGCTATGACAAGACATTCCTTTACCTCTATTAAGGAGAAGACCGAATGAAGAAACAGATTTCATTCTGGTATATCAGGAACCCCAGTCAAAGGAGGACTGTGAGGAGTTTCCCGAACCTACCTTCGAAACTAAAGAAGACGTTTCTGAAGAGGAAGCATTAAGAAGGACAATTTCCAGAAATGAAGAACAGATAGCATCAGTGACCGCTACTGAAGAATCAGAATTCTAGGAGAAGTATGACTCGTTAGACCGAAAGGAGATAGCTAGGATGAAGTCATCTATCGAGGAACCTCCAGAATTGAAATTAAAGAAGTTACCCGACAATCTGGAGTATGCATTCTTAGAAGGAGGATCACAACTCCCTGTAATCATCTCGAAAGACCTCACGCCACAAGAGAAGGCGAAGTTGATTCAAGTTTTGAAATCACATAAGAAGGCAATTGCTTGGAAGATCTCCGACTTAAAAGGAATCAGTCCCAACTATTTCACCCACAAGATCTTCATGGAAGATGATTTCGAACCTTCAGTTCATAGGCAAAGAAGGGTCAACCCTATGATTTAAGAAGTTGTCAAGAAAGAAGTAATCAAACTTCTGAACGTCGACTTGATCTATCCCATCTCTGATTTGCCATGGGTTAGTCCTGTTCAAGTGGTACCCAAAAAGGGAGGGACAACCATAATTCAAAATGAGAATAATGAGCTTATTCCAACTCGGGAAGTCACCGGTTGGAGGGTATGCATAGATTATCGTAAACAAAACGATGAAACCCGAAAGGATCATTTTCCATTACCTTTCATCGATCAAATGTTGGAACGTCTATCAGGAAATGAATACTACTGTTTCCTTGACGGTTTTTCCGGCTACTTTCAAATTCTCCTCGATCCAAAGGACCAAGAAAAGACAACCTTTACCTGTCCTTATGGAACATTTGCTTATCGACGCATGCCCTTTGGGTTATGCAATGCACCAGCTACATTCCAGCGATGCATGGTAGCAATATTCCACGACATGATTGAACATTGTATAGAAGTCTTCATGGATGACTTCTCAGTTTTTGGTAGTACCTTTGATTCTTTCCTTTCAAACCTTGACAAGATGCTCACCCGGTGTGAAGAGTCGAATTTAGTTCTGAATTGGGAAAAATGTCACTTCATGGTTAAAGGAGGGATAGTTTTAGGACATCAGATTTCAAAAGCAGGAATAGAAGTTGATAAGGCTAAGATTAAGACCATTACTAAACTTTCCAGAACCTACCACAGTAAAAGCGGTAAGGAGTTTCCTGGGACACACCGGTTTCTACCAACGCTTCATTAAGGATTTTTCAAATGTCACACGACCTCTCACTCGTCTCCAAGGAAAGGAAGTCCCATTTGTCTTCGATGAAGAATGTCGAAAAGCATTCAACTATCTGAAGGAACAGCTAACACATGCACCCATCATGATAGCTCCTGATTGGAGTCTACCGTTTGAAATCATGTGTGATGCGAGTGACTTCGCAGTTGGATATGTACTTGGACAACGGGTAGATAAGCACTTTCAGCCAATCTATTACGCAAGAAAAACCTTAACCGGAGCTCAAGAGAATTACACTACCACGGAAAAAGAGCTGCTAGCCATAGTATTCGCCTTCGACAAATTTCGTTCCTATCTCATCCTGTCCAAAACTAAAGTCTATACAGATCATTCAGCCCTCAAATATCTATTCACTAAGCAAGACGCGAAACGATGGATCTTACTCCTACAGGAATTCGATATTGAGATTAAAGATAAGAAAGGAGCAGAGAACGTCGCAGCAGACCATCTTAGTCGTTTAGAGAACCCAGCGATGGAAAAACTTGCTGAACAAGATATCAGAGATAAATTTCCGGAAGAACAGCTTATGATTTTAGGACAAACTCACATAGGATCACAATTTACTGACACACCTTGGTATGCCGACATGGCCAACTACCTAGTTGCCGGAGTAGAACAGAAGGGAATGAGCACCTCCCGAAGAAGGAAGTTCTTTAGGGATGCCAAGTACTACTACTGGGAAGATCCTTACCTGTTTAGAATTTGCCCTGATTAGATAATCAGGAGGTGCGTAGATGAGAAACAAGCAGCAGGGATTCTTCACCAATGTCACCATGGACCAACTGGAGGTCTTCATGGAGCAAACTTAACAGCAAGAAAAATCTATGAATCAGGATTTTATTGGCCGTCTATATTTCGAGATGCGCAAGAGCTTGTAAAGCGTTGCGACGCATGCCAAAGACAAGGTATTATCTCTATGAAGAATGAGGTGCCTCGGACTAATATCCAAGCTTGCGAGATCTTCGATAAATGGGGATTAGACTTTATGGGGCCATTCCCGAAGTCTAATGGGAAAGAATATGTCCTCGTAGCAGTAGATTACGTCTCCAGATGGGTCGAAGCCCAAGCATTTCCAACTAATGATGCCTAAGTCGTCACCAACTTCATGGAGAGACTTTTCTGCCGATATGGAGCTCCCCGCGCTATAATAAGTGACAGAGGCACACACTTCTGTAATACTCAGTTTATGAAGGTGATGCAACAATATGGAGTTACCCACAAAATGTCCACTGCCTATCATCCGCAGACTAACGGACAAGCAGAGGTCACAAACAGAGCACTCAAAAGAATCTTAGAATGAACTGTCAGCCATCATGGAAATAAATGGGCCGAGAAACTAGACGATGCTCTGTGGGCATTCCGGACTGCTTACAAGAATCCTCTAGGGACTACACCCTACCGCATGATCTATGGAAAAGCCTGTCACCTTCCGCTGGAACTTGAATATAAAGCTCTCTGGGCGCTGAAGACCTGCAACCTCGACCCCTCAGTTACCGCAAAGCATCGGAAGATGCAGATGAACGAACTCACCGAATTAAGAGACCAAGCATACGAAACGTCATACATCTACAAGGAACGAACGAAGCTTACGCATGACGCAAAATTTATTCCTAGAAAGTTCGCCCCCTGGAGATAAAGTTCTGCTCTTCAATTCTCGATTCAAGAAGTTCGCAGGAAAATTTAAATCAAGATGGAGTGGCCCATACAAAGTTGTACACGCTTTTCCACACGGAGTCGTGGAATTGGAAGGACCTACTGGTAACTTCAAAGTCAACGGCCACCGGTTGAAAGCTTATCTAGAAGACCACGATAAGGAGGAGCATCTCTTCTCCTTTGATCCATTCTGAAGATCTGGCAATGAAAAGTCAAGCTGTAACAACTTGATAAACAAAGCGCTCTTGGGAGGCACCTCATGTTTATCCTTTTATTATTATTTATTTTTTATTTCGATTATTTTCAGTCTTAAGATATTATCTCTGTGTACTAACAACTAAGCGCTGTAATTGCGCTTAGTACTTACAAGTTTGTTGAATGTGTTCAGGCAAAAAAATGCCAAGTTCAGGAGCTTCAGTTTACATCCCAGTTCGCAGGAGGAGGACTCCTAGAGTTTACTCATCCGGAAGCAGTGCTAATCAGAACAGGCCATCAACAGGGCAATTAGGCCCAAGGCGATTGATATTGGAGAGTGTTGAGGAGGGCACTGGCATAGCACTGTAAGCTCCTCCCGTTCGACGATCTAGACGTCTAGCCAGGAGACCTGTCGAGCACACACAACTACCAGAGACACATGAGCCACAGATGGTGATACACTATGGAGCCATTTTAAGTAACCCTGATGTTACATGGGCACTACTCAGAGACCAGCCTAGAGGCTCTACCGAGCTCTTAGAGCATACCTTCAGCCGAGGGGATGCCGCGTAGTACTCTGGGCCCGTCTTCATTTAGGCTAGCGCGCCGTGTTCAGCCAACATGACAAGCTACCCCAAGAGTTCCACACCAGCCTCATTTCACTCAGTTGCCTCAGCTGCCATGCCTGCACATGCTACTCCTATTCACATCACTCCGCCTCCTCCAGTCACCGAGCTAGTTCCAGTCACTGAGCTACCTGAGGGTTGTCACTTAGTCACTATTCCCATATCAATTGAGCCACCAACGACCCAGGCATTTTAGATCACCTGGAGCATACCTGATGAGGAGCCTTTCCCGAGCCTATCCCACGTGGAGTTGCCATCAGACCTCTGTCTGGATTCACTACTAGGCCCTGAGTTGGATATTAGGCAACCTCTTGAGTACTTACCGAGACTAGAGGATGATGATGATCCCTTTAGATACTTCGCAGAGCGGATTCAGCACATCGACCAGGATAGTATCCCATAGACTACTTTACTTTATTTTACTTTTAGTTTTATCTTTTTGAAGCATTGTACTAAAAAAAAGTTATATATATAGTGGAAATTCTCTTTTTGTTCTTCATGCAGAAATATTATCAAAAGAGACTGGTCCTTAGGAGATTGACCGTAGGAGGGCCCAGCACTAGGAAAGTAACACGACCATAGGGAAGTAATCCTTCCTCAAACCTATTTCGATTATAACGCACTAAAATCTCTAAGTGTGGGGTAACCCCCACAACTAACTTGGAAATTTTAGAAGTCAATGTCCTTAATTTATAAAGTATTAAAATATTCTTTCTAGAGAACATTAGGGACAATGTTCTTCTAAGTGTGGGGTAATGGGTAAAGGTCGAAGGTTTTAAAGGGCAAGTAACCGTAAAACGCCAAGTTTTGAAAAATTCTTTTGTCCAAAAAGTAATTAAGCAATGGATAGTGGGTAATTTTGAAAAATTATTAAATTGTTTTTGCCCAAAAGATCTAATAAAATTGCTAGAAATCGGTTTTCGGAACATGTATTAGAATGGAACGATTAAGCTTAAACTTATGTTTTGTGTCAAAAGATTTCTTTTAAGAAAATATGTAAAAGGCTACGCATGATCAAGCACGACCCCTACTCCCAAAAAAGTGAGGAGTCTTGGACCTAAAGTATCTGTATGACCCATCAAATCTATAGTACTTTGTCATTTCATTGATGAGCGTGCCAGTGTACGGTTTAAGTTAGAACTTAGTCCTGACATACGTTTCAAGACCAATGGTTAGTAAGCGCCATACGTGGTGCAGGTGCGATACTCCTTCTGAAATCATTCTGAATAGAGAAGACAAAAAGCCATCCGTTTCCGTTTCCACTCCGCGCAATTTAAACCGACCAACTCACATAAAGAGTTGATGAATCAGAAATATTCACCCCAAATTCACTCCCAAAATACACCATTCACATTCACTCCCCTTTCCATTCATCTAAAGATCCAGAGATTAATAAAGAGATAGATCGATTAAATTCGCTTCAAAAGTACTTGTTGAAAGATTCCGAACCCCTGATTGTTTTTGATAGGTCAAAGGCCTATTTTCAGTGGATTATCACTTCCTCTCTGGGCACCAAGAACGAAAGACAAAAGTTATGAAGAAAGGGGTATGCCGAAAAAAAAAATTTGAAAAAGCAAAGTCTCTATAAATAAGGCAAAGAAAAACCCGAGAAGCTGCCCTAAGGAAGGATGCCGGAAGAGCCAAAGAAAATTCTAGACAAAGTCTTAGCAAAATTCGCCTCTTCCGAAGAAAGCTTCTACGAATTCCAGGCCGTTCTCTATCCAAAAATAGATACTCTAAAGAATCAAAGTCTATCAATTCTCTCAAAAATCAAAAGATCTGGATACCTTTCACCGATCCATAAATTTTCAACCAAACCCTAAAACCCGTCTTCCTCTTGAAAGAATACTTAGGAAGAAGATCAGTGCCGTCCTTACTTAACCGGTGGAGATATCAATGATTTACCAAGCCTATGATGAGAACTGTTACACGACTGGCTTCTGAGAGACAATACAATTAGAATAGGACACCCTAAACACTTGAGTGATATGAGTGATCCGCTAGTGAGGAGCCTGATCATGTATACTCTACATCTGAGAGTTGGAAAGTACTCCTTTTCACTATGGACGCGATTGAAATCTAGCGACCAAAACATCAAAGCCCGAAACTTTTTCTAATACTTTCGAAAGATGTGCCGACTTCTGATGAAGGCATAATAAAAAGATCCACGGGTGGGGTAAGTGAGAGTCTACTAGAAAGATCCTTATATTCCCGCTTTTTGCTAGAGGACAAGCAAAGTCAAGTGTGGGGTATTTGATATCGGTCAAAAAGTCACATTTTTATCCCCAATATTAAGCCCTAGAACAATAAAGATTTAAACTTTGTCTGCAAAATTATCTCTTTTTTGGTTGATTGTGTAGATTAAGTAATTACGAAGGCGATGCAAAAAGAATCAAGTAAAATGGAGCTAAAACAAAGATTCTAGAGCGAAAACGGTGAAAGATAAGAAATCAAGTTAGGATCCAGCAAACCTGGCAAACGGCCTGCCAAACGTCTTGCCAAACGGCATGCCATCCGTTTGCAGGCAAATTCCAAGTCTATTTAAAGGGATTTCTCCATCCATTTTCAACACACACTCAATTTGTAATTCATTTCATATTTTCAAGCTTTTAGTTAGTTTTTAGTAGTAGTTAGCTTAGCTTTTTTTCCGGAGGATATCCCGGCGAGTCCCTGCAATCTCGGGCAGATTTCTTCGGCCTTTTCAGGTTTTTATCCGAAAGGCTTGTCTTTTGTATTAAACATGTGTTCTTACTTTTTATGTTTAATAATGCGTTCTGATATTACCATGATAGTTTAATTAATCTGTATGTTGCCATGATAGAAGTTTGGGTAAACGTAATTATGTTAATTTAGTACGATTACTGTTATAATACTGAACTAGAAAGTCTGATAGATTTGTATGCTAGCATCTTAAAGATTGACCAACCTAGGTTGTGATCAGGACTTGTTCACCTATATGAAATTAGCTACTTCATAGGATTAAGACCCCTAGTTATACTGTATCTGAAGATTCTATGAACTCGGTATGGCCAGAGTTCCCGAGAGGCATTTAATGCGCTTTTAGGACACGGAACTTAGGAATTGAGACATGAATGACCTAGTATGCCTATTAACTGTTCCGAAAAGACTTCTTAGGAGCTGTTAAGATCTAGTTAGTGCCTTCACTGTGTAACCCAAGCCTATTGCATGTTCTTGTCTGATTGTTGCCTTAGGTCTTAGTCATATCAACTGTTTAGGTATTCATTAGATTTCTATTTGCTTTACTATCAGTATATTAACTGTAATGCTGTATAATGGTTGAATTGATATGATCTCATTAGTATGATGGAATGGTTGTTAGTTTTCACTTAAGGTTTTGCCAACTTAAATTGACAGATTCCTTCTGTTTGTGATCAGTGTTCAATCAACACGGCACATTGTTATTCAGTTAACTAAACTGATAACGAGGGTTAGGATTAGAGCTTAACTCACTAATAAACCTAGTACTTTACTGAGGATAACCTCCGAGGTATTGTTACCTTTCAATCAGGGGTGTCTTCGGTGCATGTGCGAAGTGTGCAGCCGTACAGGGCCCTAAATTTTTAAGGGGCCCAAAATATTGAAAAACCTATATAATAATTCATTTATTCGTACATCGTAATGGAATATCTTACTTGCGGTCTATTATCTAATAAGAAAGACTTAATAGATTGAATGTTATAGGTATTAAAAACAATATAATGAGAGTATTGACTATAAAGAGTTGACCAATTACTTTGTTACTAAAAATGTTAGTATTACGGTTTTATATAAACAATAGTGTAACTATAACGAGTTGACAAGTATTTAAGAATAACACCTTGCAACGGTTGTTTTGAAAATTTTTAATTCTATTGATTACACTATCATAGGATTATATATTATTTGTATTGTAAAAATTAACATTTATAAGGGCCCTTTTTAAGTTTCGAACAAGGCCTCCAAAATTAGCGAGACGGCCCTGCTTTCAATTATACGACCAAGTGACATACTTCTCACTGCTCAAAGAGAACTCTGAGAGTTCAGAGACAAGTAGGTCTGTGTAATTGGCTCATCCAACCAGATCTACATCATTCCAAGCATAGTCTTAACATAAGCATAATTACCTTTCCCTAACCCAACACTGATATCTTGGTCAACATTTCCCTGATCTGCATACTTCGGATATTCTTCCACTTATTTACTTTTCTGCACTTAGGAATTTTAGCTTAAACCAACTACTATCTTTTATCCAGTTAATTTAACTAAAAGACAATTATCCACTTGATCTTCAATTCGTTAATCAGCAAAAAAAATACGACATTAAGTTAACTTACACCTTCTACACCAAAGAAAGTAAAGTAAATTTAGGCCCCGCACAATATAAATAAACAAAACCACTGTGTGCTACCTTGATCAACAGAATCAGACGTCCTGCGGCCTAACGACACCACACGAATAAAACCGTCCATTTCAGCCATATCATGTCACTTAGTGGATACTAAAGTGGGTGTTAAATCCACAGTCCTTTCGTCTTTGTTTTGAAAAACTGGTTTTTGAAAGATTCAGTTATGATATGTATTTATAAATTTGATTTTTTATATCAGATTAAAGATACTCTCGAATTAGGTCGAGGCATGATACGTAAGCATATCCCTATTCCAAATTTCAGACCGTGTTTTAAAAATTGATTGATGGTATAACGTACTTTACTTATTCCCCGGGGTTTATATATAGTATGAAACGACAAGAACCCGTATTCTAAAAACAACACAACTTTTTTTAATTCTAACAGACTTCTAACCACATTGTACTGCGCGGTGTGCCAATATTCTGCGCGACATGTAGTACAACTAAAATCAGACATCCCAAAATATTTCCACTTCTATCTCCAGTTTATGCCGTACTGCGCAGCGCGCAGTAACACGGGAAACAAACCAGCAGTTTTAAAACAAGTTTAAATCATTTCCACTTTCTCAAAATTAATGCCCAAGGAATTCGATCTATCCAACAGCCTGTTTTACATATTCGGAACACCATTGCAAGTTTAGTTAACCATCGGGATCTTGATGACCCATCACAAAAATTCATAAACAATAACGCCCCACTTGATTTTAACACATAACATATTACGTGAGCATGACATTTGGGATATTCTACCCAACTAAAGCAATTCACAATAAACAAGTCTTCCTAGCTTGAGCCCAATCCACAAGCAAGCTAATCATCCACCTTACCCTTGTCTTTCATTGAGCATGAATCTAAAGAAATAAACACAACAACGGATAAGGTTATGCTTAGTGAATGTTAAAGCTATACATATATAAACATGAATCACAATACCGCACAATATACCACAAGTACCAAATATTAGTAACAACATAAGAATATAACAAAATCATCAATAGTTTATTCATAACATTCATGAATATTCGCATCACCGAGAGGGCACCGAACCGTCATTTAATGACTAATACACAGTCTCATGATGTCAAGTGGTCTAACTCATAGCCCATTCTAGTGGTGTAACACATACCCTACATAGCTCACTCACCATGTGTTCTAACACATAGCCCACTATAGTTGTCAAACACATAGGTCACAAATCAACCCATGTCTACATACATATAACAATTACACTCACCTTGTGTCTTCTTAGCTAAACAATCTTCAATTCTTGCACCTGCCAAATGTAATTCACCTATTACGTATAACAACTATAAGCTAAATACACAATTTAGCTAACACAAAGTACCTATAACCCTTTAGTCCTTATAAGTGCAATTTAACCCCATTACACTTAACACCAAAACTATAGAAAGGGGTTATCCCGATAATTACTAACAACTAGTGATTATCATCACAAAACACCAATTACATCATAAATCAAGTACTTATGTATTTAACTCATCAATTTGACATGAAACGTAAGTTGACTCATTCAAAGTCAACATTTAGGTTTGACACATTCAAAACAACTTCTATGAACTTCTAGATCATCAATTGCTAGTTCATTAACAATAAAATGCCCAATCCAAAGACCAATTCGGGTCTAGGGTTTACCTCAATAAAAAATGAAGTGTAGGAGTTGAGACATACTAGATACATTTCAATTTGGGTTGAATTAAGCAGCTTCTTCACAAAATCAACCTCTCTTTCACTCTACAATCTCACTTTAGATGGAAGAACCTTTTGGAAGAGTTTCGAAGTCAAAAATGAGTATTCCAGATCTGTCTTAAAGCTTAAACCTAATTTTGATTTATTTAGAAATAAGTCCCTCACTTAACAAAAGCTTTCAAAACTGTCATGAAATTCCAGACAGAATGCGTGGCGCGCAACCCTTCTTGTGTGGCGCGCTGTATAACTGGTTCTGAAACCTGTAGGTATTACATAGTAACAAGTGAGTAAATGAATTTTTATTATCGATAATTCATGATGTTTATTTATGTTGATTTCATAATGCTCTAGTGGTACTTACTACAACCGGTGTGCCTCCGAAACCACGACATTATGGTTCTCATAAAGCTCCCATATCATTGTATACAACAAAAGGTTTGACATAGATAGTTACTTTATATCGAGGTTCGCGATGTCCCAATAATAAAGTTAAAAACCACGTTATTTGATTACAAGCAATTTGAATTTATAAAAAAAAATATTAGTAGGACAACAAAACACAGTATCGCATCTCTATATTTATCCCAAAATAATAATTGACTAACGACGTCATAACAAACACACGAGATAACTACTCGCTAATCATGGCAATTCGAAGCATAATGATAAATAAAATAAACATGATAAAATAAAGATAGATATACATGAAAGATTTGACCATAGGTAAAAAGCGAGTTCCGAATATTACAAAAAGCTTGACAACTTCTGACGCACCGTGCTCCTTACAATTTTTGTTTCTTCACTTAGATATTTATTACTAATCCAGTGATAATTTAACTAAACTAGAAGCTAACTACTAAAAATAATAATAATAATAATAATAATAATAATAATAATAATAATAATAATAATAATAATAATAATAATAATAATAATAATAATAATAATAATAATAATAATAAGAGGATATTTAGTGAGATGTAAATGGAAGTGCGTGTTGAAATGTGGTTCGGAGTAGAGTATTTATAGGATTCAAATTCTTCAAAATTGCACATAAGGTACCTCCTGAAAATTGCAAATTGACACTTGATTTTGGTGTTGGTATCCCGATATGTAGAAAATTCTCGAGCTAAAAACAGAATTAAAAATGACCTCTCGGAAAAAAGTTCCCGAAATTTGCTCCTTGGATCTTGGTACCGACGCCCGTAGGTATAGGTTTTGCTATTTCTTCTCAATACCGAAGGTACCCCCTCGGTCCCAACATCGTAGGTGGGTGTCGGTTCCAAGGTCATATAATGCCAATTAAACCAAAACACAAGTATTAAATACTTGTCTTCTCCAATTTGACCTATAAACCCTAATTTTGACTCATTTCAAAATTAGTCTTTCAAACACACTCATATGAGTTCAAACATCATCACCATCACTAGTTTACACCATTACTAGTGATTATCACTAACATCTAGTTCTAAACAAGGCCAATTAGTCTTCCAACCCAAAACCCACCAATAACGAGTCTAAAACCCACTTACTATCAATAACAAGCTCACACCATGAGCATCAATGAGTTTCTCATCATTTCAAGTTCAAACCCTAACTTTGAATATCAAACAAGTAAATGAAATTCGGAGTTAGAACTTACCACCAGTACCAAAATGTAGCTAGGAATGAGATGAACAACTTTAACACTAGCACTTTGGTGAGATTTCCACTTCTTCTCCAAACCAAGCTTTCTCACTCTAAGAATTACTCCCTCTCTCTAAGATAAGATGGAAGTGTTTTGTGTGGGTGAAAATGAGGCTTAAATGAGTCTTGGATCAATTTTGATGATCCCAAACCGACCCTCAAGTGAAAAGACTCAAACACCCCCAATTTACCCCTTAAAAGAGGTTAAAATCGTCAATGTCTGACGGATCTCGCGCCCGCAATAGCAGGAATCGCTCTCGCGATCTCACTCTTAAAAAAAAGTTGTTCGTAACATTGCATTTCGCGCCTGCAATTTGGGCAATCGCGACCGCTATTCGGCTCCCACCAGCTTTTGTGAAACTTGTTTTGGTCGTAACTTTCAGACCGTAACTCCATTTTTGATGAATCAAATATCGTTGGAAATGTAATAAGGTATACTTTTCAATGGCAAGGTTTTTAAACATTAACTCAGACTTCATTTAGGTCAAAAGATACGATTACATACCTTGTAACTTAAATGACGTCCAAGTTTTAACGTTTTACAAACCCAACTTCGAGTGTAGGAACCTCAACACCACCACAAGCAACACGTTACGAAAAACGGGGTGTTACAATAAGTAGCGGAACAAAACATATGAAAAGAAATAAGCGGTTGAGAATAAGAACACACAAAGACAACACATAGCACCTACTAATGTCACACATCGTACAACGCTGACAGGTGGCATATCATGCGAATCGACAATCCTAACCATATTTAGACGCTGGATGACGATTACAGGTGGATTTGGGTCTAAAATGACGTCTTTGCCACTTGTTACTGTACATCAGTTTTCACAATTGGAATGCAATCATTCAGCTATCCAACCATGTCGTGGCTGCAACCCAAAGGTTGCCACGCCATACCGCAGGTGCTAACCGGAAGATGCAACTATTTATCTCAATACTCAACCTAGACAAAATATATCAATCATCATAACCTTTCAATTAAATATAAATACACAAAAAAATACCTTTCTGTAAACATTGTAACAACAAAGCGCACGGTAACAACATAACTTAACACACCTTTAAATTCCCAATCAAAACAAAATTGCATTAATGTTCAATTTTATGTGCACGCTGCATCAAGAAAATATATGGTAACAACATAGCGGCTATCAAACATCATGAATAAAAGTTTAGTAATGCCGATTTTATTGCTTATTACTGTTCATCATTTTCACAATTAAAAGGTATAGTAATGATAATGATAATGATAATATAGCTGCAATATGCTCGTAACCAAATATCACATATCAACAATCATAGCCTTTCAACTCATAACCTTTATGTTTAAAATAGCTTAGCCACCAGACCATGCAATGACTGCAACATAATGGCAACAAAATAGTTCAAGTTTCAGCAATGGCAACACAATAGCAACAAAATAGTTCAAGTTTCAGCAATAACAATTTTACCCCTGGTTGTTATACATCATTTGCAATTAGGAGATATGATAATGATAATGATAATGATAATGACGCTCATCATATATCAATCATTACAGCTTTTAGACGTAGAACCTTTATGTTTTAAAATAAACAGCTGCCAGACCATGCCATAGCTGTAAAAAAAAAAATTGTCATGCCACCACAGACGGTAACTGAGTCACTGCACGAAACTGTTAAACATCACAGACCCAACAAACCTAAAAGAAAAAGAAAACAAACACATCATTATAACGAAAATTCAAACACAACAACATAATAGAAATTCTTCAATTGTGTTGATAATTCTCTCAAGCAACAAAATAAAGTATTTCATCAACATTAAAACAAAAGAAAAAGATGAAAGCGAGTAACACAAATGGATGAAACTCGAATAATTAAAAATTAGTTAACTGAAAACTCACAATACGGCCGCAACAAAGATTGACATATGCCAGAACACAGCCGGTAACCGGAGGTAACTGTAATGCGAAAACAAAAGTAGCTAAATTCGATAAATCGACATCTGACGGAAATAATCAAACAAAGACAACAACATAACAAAACAAATTACATAATTAGCAAGTTAAGCCAGTGAATCAAAACTCGAATAACCAAAAAATGGTTCACCGAAGACTTACAATACGGCCGCAACATTCTAGCTACCAGACCATGCCATGGCTGCAACACAAACATTGCCATGCCACACCACAGCTGGTAACCAGAAGTCAGACAACGTGCACACAATTTTTTGAAGCAACAACCTACTGACCGGAAGAACAGAAAATGGAGCAAAAATGGAAATAAGCTGCGGAATAAAACATATAAAAAGAAATAAGCGGTGGAAGAAGAACACGCAAAAGCAACACGTAGCACCCACTAATGCCACACATCATACAACGCTGACAGGTGGCACCTCATGTGAATTGAAGATTGTAACCCTGTTTAAATGGTGGATGATGATTGCAGGTGTCATCGAGGCTAAAATGACATTTTTACCCCTGGTTACTGTTTATTAGTTTTCATAATTGGAAGGTATGATAATACTCGCTACGCATTTTGACCTTCGCGTTTTCCTGATTTCCTTAAACCTTATCGTGACACGTCAAACTTGAATACATGCTTTAAAACATGTCTAAGTTAAATTCATGATGTCAATTAACTCGCAGAGGCGTTTTCGACATATGTTTCAGAGAGGCCCAAAATTTTAGAGGGACCTAAAAACTTCAAAATAATAATGTATTTGTATATACTATATAGAGTAGCTAATATTATTGATGCAATGATTATAATTCGTAATTAACTAGTTTACATACTACGAGCAAAAAAACTATTAATATTTATCATTGTTTGGCCACTAACTACCAAACAACTCAAGCCTAAATTATTTTTGATTTTGCGGTCTACTATATCACAAGAAAGATTTAATGGATTTGAGTTGATAGCTATTGAGAACAATGTATTAGGGAGTATCGACTACAGTGGCGAATCTAGAATCGATACTCAATGGGTCCTATACAAATTTAATGGTACTTTATAATTTTATTTCTGTCAAAATATGATTGTTTACTTCAAAAAAAAATCATTGATTTTAAAAACGTATGAAATTTTATCTATAATTTTAATGATGTCCTCTAAAATTTTACTACGTAGTATATTGTGAACGAAAATTAAAAAAATAGTGGGGCCAAAGCACTACACTTGCTGCAATGTAGAATCACCATTAATCGACTATAAAGAATTAACCAATAATTTTGGTTTAAAAAAATGTTAGAAGACTAGTTTTATTAGAACAATTTAAATAAAATGAGATAATTTGAATATAATGAGATGGCAACTTATTTGAAAATAGAACTGTTAGGACCCCGAAGTTGTATAGTGTTAATGTGAAATAAACTTAAATGATAGTTCCTTAGAAGAGGGCTATATAAGGAACCTAAGTAGTCCTAATTAGATAGCCATTGCATTGTAACTGAGTTCTAGAAGCTGTGGAATGTAAATCTTATTGATTCTCTCTCATATCGAGTCTCTTTTACACTTACCGAATCTCATTCTAACTTGTCTTTTCTTCTAATCTCAACATGATCTGACCTATCATTTGGTATCAGAGCTTCCAGGGAGTGATATTACATCACTAGATCAATCCAGAGATTGAAGATTACAGAATCTGAGCACTCTCGGTATATTGAATCAGATTCGGTATAATCGAATCTGATAATCTGATGTTCAGATTCTTGTGATAAGTTCAGCGAAGGTGTATTAGGTTGATTAGAAAGAGTTTCAATCATCATTACAGCTTTTTAACATCAATTATGAAGAATCAAGTTGATTTTTAGAGTTTGTGGCTAAAACTCTCGGTATTCATCAATTCCAGCTTGATTCTGTAGTTTAGTAAAGGTTTGAGGTTTTAGTTGTGATCGTGAGGTGTTTAATCACATTTCTGACGGTTTAATTTCATCAATTCTTTAAGTTTTGAAGATTTGATCTGCATTCAGTATCGTAACTGCCATACCGAATCTGCTTCAAAGCTATTAATTCTCAATCAGTGTTGCAGATTGTGGTGTGTTTGTGATTCTATCACATTCGGTTTGGTCATACGTAGTTAATTGGTGTGATTTGAGAAAGGATTCGTTTGAATTCTAAGTTTTCATACTTAGACTCGCTATTGTCAACTGCTACAGTTGACATTAGGTATCCTATACATTCGGTATCTTTGATATTTTGTGTGATACTAACTTGTTTCCTTGTGCAGCAAGGTTACAGAATCTAGTTCAAAGGAATTGAATTGTGTTTGAATTCAAATTCATACAGAATCTGACTACCGAGTCAGATACCGAATCAGAATCTCGGTATCACTTAATTCATTGGTTTTAAGTGTTCTCTGGCTACAAATCTTGTGGTTACCGAATCTATACTGAATCTGGGTGTGTTACTTGTATTTCTGATCAGTTTCTGATACAGAATCTGGTTTACCGAATCTACTACAGTACAGAATCTGTACCGAATCTGCTACAGTACCGAATCAGATACCGAATCTGACATTTTTGGTAGATTGTTGTGATTTTTCACCCTAGATTTGTGTAATATCGAATCTACCTCATTTTCAAGATGTCTACTCAAGATACTTTGATCATTGGATCAGATTCCCGTCCTCCAGTGTTGTTTGATGGCAAGTACACTCAATGGCTTCACTGAATCACTCAGTACATAGACTATAAGAGTGAGAAAGCAAAGTACATATGGGCTTCTATGAGAGATGGTCCAGTTGTAGATTATCATCTGGATACTGGTATGCCAATTCCAGTCTATGAACTTTCTGGTGATAAACGTGAGAGAGCTCAGGGTGACATAGAGGCAAAGAACATTGTTATGCAAGCTATCCCGTATGAGTTGTTTGAAAATGTTGATAGCAACACCACAGCAAAAGATATATGGGATGAGATCAAACGACAGCAAGAAGGTTATGACATGTCAGATGTTACGAAACTGAATAAGGCTCTGGGATTTTATGAAGATTTCAAGCAGGAACCTGATGAACCACTCAAGGATACCTACCGTCGTTTCAATGGTGTTCTTAATAAGTTGAAAAGGTGCAAGATCATAAAAGTAAATGCTGAAGTCAACATGAATTTTCTCAAAAAGCTCAATGTTGATTGGCTTCCTTATGGAACCATTGTTCGATCTACCAAAGAGATTGACAAGTTAACTATTCATGAGCTTGTTGGAGTTCTTATGCATTACCAACCTGAAGTGTCTAAACTTCAAGAAGGAAGGAAAGAGTCATCTCCAAGTGATCCGCTTGCTCTCATTGCCAAAAAGAAGAGCAAATCATTTACGACTTCCAAAAGTTTATCCAAGAAAGTGCTTGTTGAAGAATCAACTGATTCTGAAGAGTTGAATCTTTCTGATGTTGATGATTCTCACCTTGAATTAGTCAAAATGGCAGCCATGTTCACAAAAACCTTGAACAAACACAAGTTCAAAGGCAAATCAAGCAATCAACGCAAGAACTCATCGTCTTCCTAGTACTACAAGAAAGCTGATCACTCAAAACAACAACAACGTGCTGATGATTCCAAGAAGGATGAATCAATCTGTTTCAATTATGGCAAAGCTGGTCATTACTCTCGTGAGTGCAAGATGCCTAAGAAGAAGGATACAGCCTACTACAAGAAGAAAATGTTGATGGCTAAGATTGTAGAAACTAGGGGAGAGCTGAAACCAGTTGATGATACTTGGTTTAACTGGACTGACGATTCAGATTCAGAGGTGGAACATGCAAATGTTTGCAAGGTGACCAAGCTCATCAAAGCTAAGGAAGCAATGGAGAATTCTGACTCAGCATCTGATGATGATGAGGTACAATCATCTGAAATTTCACCTGATTTTATAAAAGTGCAAAATGACATGATGAAGAATTTGGTCTCAATGTCAAAAGAAGTCAAGGTTTAAAATCTGAAAACAAGGTTTTAAAAGATAAAATCAAACTTTCTGAGACCAAACCATCTTCATCTAAATTACAATTGGAATTGCAAAGATTGACTGTCCAACTCAGCTCCACGGAAACTGAGTTGGAAGATCTTAAAAAATCAATTCATCCGATTAAGGTCGAAAGGACAGATTATCATCTAAAATCGGAACGACTTGCAGAAAAAGTTCAATTTTTAGAAAAAGATCTTTCTGATTTGAAAACTCAACATGAACCCACACTTTCAAAGCTAAACAAGAAAATTATTCAATTGGAAAACACCATAATTGAAAAGAACACTGAAATTTCTTCATTGTCAAAAGAGTCTTTTCAAATGAAAGCACAACTTGCTCGATATGAGGAAAAACTCTATCGAACATATCAATCCAAAGCTATCATGAATATGGAACTTTTAAAATAAACGATTTTCATGAATAGACCAAAAACAATTCATGGTGAATGATGTTATGCGATGAGTATATGAAATAGTATTATTTTTACAAGGAAATACTATTAAATACGATACAATTTTACACAAGTGATTTATTTATTTATAGAGTGGATATACCTAAACCTTGCTACAACACTTATAGGCAGTGTATCTAATCATACAATAGTGTAGTTTTTAGTAAGTCCGGTTCGTTCCACAGGGATCTTTTAAACAAGCTTAACGCTATATTTTTAAAAACTATATTTGTAAAAATACAAAAATATATAAGTAATATTATTATTATAAAAAGGGGGTTTTTTACCATTTAATGACCGGTTTGTCGATTTTAAAAATTTAGTCGCAGTTAAAACCTAATGTAAAATATTAAAAATAAATATAACTTAATTTAAAGCATAAAGTAAATAACGATAATGAAATTGCGATAAATAAAAGTGCGATAAATTAAAATTGCGATAATTAAAGAGTACGATAATTAAAAGTGCAATTAAATACAATGACAATAAATAAAAGTGCAATTAAATATGAAATAAAAGAATTATGCTTATTTAAACTTCCGTAATCATGATGTTTAACGTGTTGATTTTAGTTTTATTACCATGGGTTAATTGTCCTTTGTCCTGGATTATTCGATATGTCCATACGGATTTGTCCATAATAGTCCATCAGTCATAATCATAAAGTGCGAAAGTCTTCGTCAAATTATTCTTATTCACGAAGTTAAATATTCCAACTAATTGGGGATTCGAATTGTAACAAGGTCTTAATACTTAGTTTAATGAATACACCAGGTTATCGACTGCGTGTAAACCAAGGTTTTACTACTTTGTTAACAATTACACCAATTACCCTTGAATGTAATCCACCCCTGTTTCAGAAAAGTCTATTAACTATTAATCCAGTTCCGTGTCCGGTAAAATGAACAATTATTGGTATTTATAGATATCCCGCCCACCGTGCCCAGTCAAGCGTATGTGGTTATATATAAATACGTCAAATTATAAGTCTATATATTAAATTAATGAGGTATCATTTAGCTAATATAAAGCCCATTAATAGCCCATAGTCTAATTTTCACAAGTGTCGTTCTTTTATCCAAACCCCAATTATGGTATAAAGCCCAATTACCCAATTTTAATATTTAGTCCAACATTATGATTATTTTGTCTTAAATAAGCATAATAATAACTTAGCTACGAGACATTAATTTAAAAATAACATTAACCATAACTTACAGTGATTAAAAATAGCGTAGCGTTACACGGACAGAATTTCGACTTACACCCTTACAACATTCGCTAACATACCCTTATTATTAGAATTTAAAATTAAAATTAAAATTAAAATATAATATATATATATATATATATATATATATATATATATATATATATATATATATATATATATATATATATATATATATATATATTCGTGAGATAGATAGAGGAAAGATATATGGATATACGATCACCAAACTGCGAAATTTATAGGCATGTGGCCAGCCACCTACTGCCATGCGATCGCATGGATTTAACACTTCCAGGCCATGCGATCGCATGGCCTGCTTTTCCAGCTCACAGGTCTTTGTTTGTTTATTTGCCGACGGTTTAATAAATAAATATAATATATAAATAATTTTAAGAATTATTTAAATATTATATTTATGTGCATAGTTGACTTGAAATTTTTAGTCCGTTACGTCGAGCGTTGAGAGTTGACTCTGGTCCCGGTTCTGGATTTTTGAACGTCCTTGCGTACAATTTAATATCTTGTATTTTGCGTTTCGCGTCTTGTACTCTTGTAATTTTGAGACGTTTCTCATCAATAATTTGAACCATTTTGATTGTACTTTGTACTTTTGAGTTTTTTGGTCGTTTGCATCTTCAGTTCGTCGAATCTGTCTTTTGTCTTCACCTTTTATTATTTAAACGAATATCACTTGTAAATAGAACAATTGCAACTAAAAGCTTGTCTTTCTTGAGGGATAATGCTATGAAATATATGTTCGTTTTTAGCGTTATCAAATATTCCCATACTTGAGCGTTGCTTGTCCTCAAGCAATATAGTCTTGAAATAAAAATACTAGAAACTGTTAAGGCAATGTCCCCTGACATGCTTTTAATTATGGTCTATAACGTGTCGGATGCAATTACTATCCTTTGTAGGAGCAATAGTAAAGCTCACCCTTATAATTTTTTGGTCTGGCACAAGGTCCTGTCTTTGACCATGCTATGCAACTACCGTTCTTATGGTTGACACCCGATTTGGTTCAGGTGACCTAATGAATTCCAGGTGAATTCCTAGGATTTTACATTCACTAGTAATGAATGTATCAAAAATGGGTTTTCAGAAAACAAATTGGTTTATAATTTGATCAAAACATTTTCTCGTTCAAGCTCGAGTTTAGATATCATCGAATTCCATGAGTTTGTAATTCTCAATCTTTAAAGTCAATCTCAAGGATTGAGTAATATCAGGCTTAAAAGCTGATTTTTAATCTTTAAGGAGATTATTCTTACTGGGGGTCTGATTCATTAGTCTTATCAAGCAAATTTGCACGGCGTCCTCCCCATTTTACGAGACAGATCCTCTCATGGTTAGGATAAGTCTGACCACTTGGCGACCCTGTTTGATGCTGAGGTCCGTGGATTTCCTGCTGATTTTAGAGATAACTTTTCTAGATTTTTCGTCAACCTACAGCTGGTCTGGACGACAACTTCATGACCTAAATCAAGAAGGACGTTTCTTTTTCGGAAGACTTTACTTCCTTTTAATGATGGAATTGATTCATCGTGTAGATCCATCTATTCTTTCAAATATATTACAATAAATTGGGTAAAACTGATAAAATTGTCCAAAACAAAAGTTTCTTCAGTTATTTGTACAAAAATATGTGATATATGTTCAAAATAACTTGGTAAATTTTTCTCACACTTGGCTTTTATTTTCCTTTCTTTGCCTTTTTATTGTCCTCTATTCTATTTTAAATGAATTCTAACATTTTGGGTTGTTTCTCAATTTATGTCCTTTTTGAGGTAACAATAATTTCGGTGTTAACACCTAGTTTTATTGTTCATAAATATGTATAAACATGATTTTGAATTCATTTAATTGAAAATTTTGAAAAATTTTACTAGAATTGGGTAGTCAGTATATAAGACTAGGGCTGTTCTTTATTATCAGAGAGCACTAGATTCTAATACAACTACTGCGTTACTAGTATTTCTAATGGTAACCAAGTGTATAAGTCTAAAAATTTTAAAAATCCGAAAGAATTTAACCATTTCCCACACTTAAGATCTTGCAATGCCCTCATTTGCAAGAAATCATTACAATTTAAATTATTGAGGATCATTAGCGTAGAAAAATGATTAAATTTCACCAAAGTTTCCAAACATATTGGCGTTTGTTTTTTTTTTTTTTTAAATGTTTTTGGCATACTTTAGATCAATAGGATTAAAAATAATGATAATAAAATTTCTCGTCCCGCCCTCGGGTAAAGCAATTTCGGTTCAATGACCTAGCCTTCAACTCACGACGAATTTTAAAAATCATATTTTTATCTTAGTGAAATAAAGTATATATTTGTTTTTAAATTCACACCAAACTTAAATTTAAAATGCATAAAATTAAAAATTCATTTAAATATAATTAATATTTTTAATTTTACAAACTTATATTAAAAATAGTAGTTTAAAATATTTACAAACTTAAATAAATTTATTTTAAAAAGTTTACAATAATAATTTAATATTAATTTTAAAAACAAAGTAAAAATTAAAATTAAAAATCTTTTTGGTCTTTTTATCCCACTTTAATCAATCAAATATTATCAAAAATATACGCCCCTCTTTTCGGTAAAGTAATTTCGGTTCCATAATCTAGTTTTACTCCTGACGAATTTCTGAAATATTTTGGGTTGATTGATTTAATATATTTATACCTTAAGAATAAACGGTAAATTTCGCAGTGATGTAATAAATTTTTGTATGATATCAATAATTTCAGTTACGTATACCTAATTTTATTGAATACCAATTTAATACTTTATAGCGAACGAATTAGCGTTTATTACCAAAAGGTTAAAAATAATAAAAATAAAAATAAAAACTGTATATACTTACCTGTGAAATAGAATTCTCAGTGACCTGTTTTAGCCCACTCATAAGATAGTCGGACTAATTGGTTTTTCATAGCTACATAGGCGTAACCTCGAGCATTCAACGATTTTTCTTCGAAACATATGAACGGTCCTTCTCTGCATAAAGTAACGAACTCGGTATTGGAATATGTTTGATTATTTGAACATTTATCTTCGTGTGACCATTTTCCGCATTTGTGACATCTTTCAAGGTGTCGTGCTCTTCTTTTCGCTGCTGATTTTGATTTTCCTTTACCAAAATGTAACTTATTATTTTCGTTCCTGGATTCTTTTCTTACTCCGTCCAATTTGCCTCTGATTAATGATACCAATTCACTTGGAAGGGTGTCATTATTACGTTTAGTGATCAAAGCGTGTAGCATTAGACCATGGTTTAATTCACAGGAAGTCTTCATCTCGTAAAACCTAAAAAAATAAAAATTCAGAATGGGGGGAGAAGACTAGTTCTTTAGGGTCTGCTAGGGAAACACCATTCGGATTCCATTCTCGAGAAATACACGAAAACAGAAAATCTAACTCTAACAGAAATACATATTACCCTAAAAAGATTCGAACCTCCCCACACTTAGTTAGATGTGGTGTTAAAATTGTGATTAACTTCGTTGTCAACTTCCATCGGATCATGTACGTAATGTTTAACTCTGTGACCATTAACTTTAAATTCAATCCCATTTGAATTTATTAACTCTATTGTTCCGTATGGGAAAGCTCTTTTGACTATAAATGGTCCAGACCATCTTGATTTCAATTTTCTAGGAAATAGCTTGAATTGTGAATTGAAAAGAAGAACTCTGTCTCCTTCTTCAAATTCTTTTGAACTTCTGATTCTTTTATCATGCCATTTCTTCGTTCTTTCCTTATAGATTAACGAATTTTCGTATGCTTCATGTCTCAATTCTTCTAATTCGTTTAGTTGGCTTAACCGTAGACGTCCAGCTTCATGTAAATCAAGATTACATGTCTTCAAAGCCCAAAATGCTTTGTGTTCAATTTCTACTGGAAGATGACATGCTTTTCCGTAAACGAGTTTAAAAGGTGTGGTTCCAATTGGAGTTTTGTAGGCTGTTCTAAAAGCCCAAAGTGCATCCTCCAATTTCATGGACCATTCCTTCGGATTTGATCCTACGGTTTTCTCTAGAATATGTTTTAATGCTCGGTTGGTATTTTTAACTTGTCCACTTGTTTGTGGATGATAAGCAGTGGAGATTTTATGAGTTACTCCATATCTTTTGAGAACTTTCTCAAGTTGATTATTACAAAAATGAGTACCCCGATCACTTATTAAAGCTTTCGGTGTTCCAAACCTAGCAAAAAGACGTTTTAAAAAGTTGACTACAACTCGTGCATCGTTAGTTGGGAGAGCTTGTACTTCCGCCCATTTAGATACATAATCAATGGCAACGAGAATGTAGAGATTATTATGAGATTTTGGAAATGGACCCATAAAGTCAATACCCCAAATGTCAAATACTTCACATACTTGAATGACATTTTGTGGCATTTCATCACGTTGACTTATTTTTTCGGCCCTTTGACAAGCATCACAGGATTTGCAAAGAAGGTGTGCGTCTTTGAAAATTGTAGGCCAATAGAATCCAGCATCGTAAACTTTTCTTGCTGTGAGTTGAGGCCCATAATGCCCTCCTGTTGGTCCTATGTGACAATGGTTTAAGATTTGACTGGCTTCATCCCCGAATATGCATCGGCGTATTATTCAATCGGGACAACTTTTAAACAAATGTGGATCTTCCCAGAAATAGTGTTTTATATCACTAAAGAATTCCTTTCGTTTTTGGTACGACAATCCTTTTTCAAGGAATCCACATACTAAGTAGTTTGCATAGTCTACAAACCATGGAATTTCATTATAATCTATCTTCAATAGATATTCATCAGAAAAGTTGTCTTGTATTGCAGATTCATTTAGAACTTCTAATTCGGGATTTTCAAGACGAGAAAGATGATCAGCGACGAGATTTTCTGCTCCCTTTTTATCTCGGATTTCAATATCGAACTCTTGTAAGAGTAAGATCCAACGGATTAATCTTGGTTTAGAATCTTGTTTCAAAAATAGGTATCTAAGAGCAGAATAGTCAGTATAGACCACCGTTTTAGTTAGAACGAGATATGAACAAAATTTGTCAAAAGCAAAGACAATAGCAAGGAGTTCTTTTTCAGTAGTTGTGTAATTCGTTTGTGCTCCTTTTAATGTCTTACTAGCGTAATATATAGGTTGAAATCGTTTTTCAATCCTTTGACCTAAAACGGCTCCCATTGCAAAATCACTTGCATCGCACATGAGTTCAAATGGTAGATTCCAATTTGGAGTTATCATGATCGGCGCATTAGTGAGTTTTTATTTAAGAATATTAAAAGATTTGATGCATTCATCCGAAAAGATGAATGGAGCATCCTTTTCTAGGAGTTTATTCATAGGAGTGGCAATTTTAGAAAAATCTTTTATGAAACGTCGGTAAAAACCGGCATGCCCTAGAAAACTCCTAACTCCTCTAACATTGGTGGGATGTGGAAGTTTAGCAATTACATCTACTTTAGCACTATCCACTTCAATTCCTTCCTTTGAAATTTTATGACCAAGAATGATGCCTTCTTTAACCATGAAATGGCATTTCTCCCAATTAAGTACTATATTTGATTGTTCGCATCTAATAAGCATTCGTTCAAGATTAACTAGACATGTTTCAAAAGTATCACCGAAAACTGAAAATTCATCCATGAAAACTTCCATGCATTCTTCTATCATGTCGTGAAAAATCGCCATCATGCACCTTTGAAAGGTTGCAGGGGCGTTGCAAAGTCCAAATGGCATGCGTTTGTAAGCAAAAGTACCATAAGGGCACGTGAACGTGGTTTTCTCTTGGTCCTCGGGTGCTATTGGAATTTGAAAATATCCGGAAAAACCATCAAGAAAATAATAGTAACTATTTCCGACTAATCTTTCCAACATTTGATCAATGAAAGGTAAGTGAAAGTGATCTTTTCTGGTGGCGTCATTTAATTTTCTATAATTGATACAAACACGCCATCCTGTTACAGTCCTAGTAGGAATAAGCTCATTTTTCTCATTTGTGATGACAGTCATGCCACCCTTCTTAGGTACGCATTGAACTGGGCTTACCCATGGACTATCAGAGATTGGATAAATTAAACCTGCATCTAGCAGTTTAATAATTTCTTTCTTAACAACAACTTGCATATTAGGATTTAGTCTTCGTTGGTGTTGCACATACGTTTTATGACCTTCTTCCATAAGGATTTTATGTGTGCAATACGAAGGACTTATTCCTTTAATATCATGAATCTTCCATGCAATAGCTGGTTTATGAGCTTTTAGCACAGAAATGAGTTGTGATTTTTCATTTTCAGTAAGAGAAGACGATATTATTACAGGTAATTCGGATTCACCATGTAAATAGGCATATTCCAAATGGTTTGGAAGTGGCTTTAACTCTAATGTCGGTGGTTCTTCTATCGATGATTTATATCGATATCTGTCTTCTTCTTTTAGCATTTGAATTTCTTCTGTTGTTGGTTCATATCCATTAGCCATAAGTGTAGCTAACATTTCAGTTTCATCAATTGATTCAGTTCCTTCTCCTAAAGAACATTCTCATGTTCCGTGTAATTCTGGAAATTCTTCTAACAATTCTGCATGTGATTCTATAGTTTGAATGTAATAACATGTATCATCTGCAGATTGCAGTTGTTGCATGGCTCTATCCACAGAAAAGGTAACACTCTCGTCCTCTATACTTAGGGTCAGTTTCTTACCGAACACGTCTATTATTGCTTTAGCCGTGTTTAAAAATGGTCTTCCTAATATGAGAGGAACTCGAGAATCTTCTTCCATGTCCAGAATAACAAAATCTACTGGAAATACTAAAGTACCAACTTTAACTAGCATGTTCTCCATTATCCCTCTAGGATATTTTACTGAACTATCTGCTAGTTGTATGCTTATTCGTGTTGGTTTCAATTCTCCAAGGTCTAGTTTAGCGTATAGTGAATACGGCATTAAATTTATACTAGCACCTAAGTCTGCCAATGCTTCTATTGAACTAAGACTACCCAGAAAACATGGAATTGTGAAACTTCCTGGATCTGATAATTTTTCTGGTATCTTATTCAATAGCACTGCAGAACAATTAGCATTCATAGTAACAGCCGAGAGTTCTTCCATTTTCTTTCTATTTGTGATTAAATCTTTCAAGAATTTAACATATCTAGGCATTCTTGAAATCACATCAATGAAAGGAAGATTTACATTTATTTGTTTAAACATATCCAAGAATTTGGATTGCTCAGCTTCAAGTCTCTCTTTTCTCATTTTACTTGGGTAAGGAAGTGGTGGTTGGTATGGTTTAACATAAGGTTTTGCCTTAACTGTGTTTTCTTCATTAAGCTTTTCAACTACCGGTTCTGTTTCCTTATCTTGTTCAGGTTGTGGTTCTTGTGGAGTAGGAATAGCTTTATCAGAAATTACAGGTATTTCAGGTGGTTTAAGTGTAATACCACTTCTTGTGGTAATGGCTCTAGCTGTTTCATTCCGGAGGTTAGCATTTGTATCACTAGGTAGACTTCCCGGTTTTCTTTCACCTATTAACCTTGCTAGGTTACTCACTTCTTGTTCCAGATTTTGAATAGAAGCTTGTTGATTTCTAAATGCTTAAGCATTTTGTTCATTGGTTTGTTTCTGAGATGTGAAAAACTGTGTTTGAGATTCAACTAGCTTTGACATCATATCTTCTAAATTTGGCTTTTTATCATCGGTTTGTGGTGGTTTATTTTGAAAAATAGGTCTTTGTTGATTGTAAGTATTATTGGATACTTGTTGATTGCTTGGACCTTGTTGGTTGTTGTATGGAACATTTCGATTATAATTCTGATTTTAATTGTAGATTGGTCTTGGCGGTTGATAATTATTCTGATAATTATTTCCAGGCCTTTGGTTTATGTATGAAACATTCTCTCTTTGTTCCATTGTTAGTTGAATACTGAGACAATATTTTGTCAAATGTGGTCCTCCACACTGCTCACAACTAATTCTTATTGAGTGAATATCTTTAGTCATCTTTTCCATTCGTCTCTCGACAGCATCTATCTTTGCGGAAATGGAATCTAAGTCATGGCTAGAATCGGCTCTAGCTGCTTTAGATGATCTAACGATATCTTTTTCTTGGTGCCACTCATGTGAGTGGAAAGCAGTGTTATCAATAATTTTGTAAGCATCAGTTGCTGTTTTCTTCATAATGGAACCACCAGCTGCTATATCGATATCTTTTCTTGTAGTGATGTCGCATCCTTGGTAGAATATTTGTACTATTTGACAAGTGTCTAAACCATGTTACGGACATCCTCTTAACAACTTTCCAAATCTTGTCCACGCCTCATATAGAGTTTCATTTGGCTTTTGCGTGAACGTAACAATTTCTCCTTGAAGTCTCACGGCTTTAGATGCCGAAAAGAATTGTTTAAGAAAATTTTCAACTAAAACATCCCATGTATCAATCGCCCCTTCAGGTAACGATTTCAACCAATCTTTGGCTTCTCCCTTTAAAGTTCAGGGAAATAACATGAGATATATCTGTTCATCCTCCACTTCTCGGATTTTAAATAGTGTACAGATCCTATTAAAGGTACGAAGATGTTCATTTGGATCTTCCTTCGGCGCACCACTAAATTGGCATTGATTAGTTACCATGTGTAGGATTTGCCCTTTGATTTCATAATCTGGCGCATTAATGTCTGGTTGAGTAATTGCGTGACCTTGGCCAGTGCGTTTAGCTCTAATTCGGTCTTCCATACTTAGAGGTTCCAGATTTTCCATGATTGAATTTGTTGAATCTGAATCACTAGAGGATTCTGATTTAATAGTTGGTTCCTCTACAATCTCTTTTTGAATGATTGGTGGTTTCGGAGGAAAGATTAATGGTTCAGGATCTCTGAATTGTCCCTGAATATCCTCCGGATTCTCAATTGTGAGGTCTGGTTCAAAAAATGGATTATCGGAAATTTGAATTGGAGTACTTGGTCGACTAGATGACGATTCTAAAGAAAAATCAACGGCGACAATATTTGCTAGATGTCTTGATCGAGTTACAGGTGGTGAACGTACAAAAGGTGGTGAACGTTTTGCTCGGTGCATTCACTGAATATCCTATTAGTTATAAAAATAAAAATTATATAAGTTATCCAATTAACAGACTTTTCTGCTTTTGCCCATGTTTCGAATAGCCAATAGATGCAGCAGGGAGCCAGAACCCTTTAAATCGGAAGCTCACAACTCAGCCACTAACAAATCCAAATATTACTACGAAGCAGAAAATTTAGATGTCTATCAATTCAACCACTTAAAATAATTTTTCGTTGAAATTTTAGAGAAATTTTAGAGAAGAAATAGAAAAAAATCTAAGTCCTAAAAACTAGAGCGGCGAAAAACGTCGAAAAAAAATAAAAAGTCAAAAAATAATAAAAAGAACGTAGCGCGTCGAAACTTAAAACGGAACAAAAAACTAAGAATTAAAAGTTACGTCTAAAAATATTAAAGCTTAGAGAAATACTATATCCCAAAATGGCAATAACTTAAAAAGGTACTAAAATATTAAAAACGGCGTCGCAAAATTCTAAAGCACCTAAATCTTAGTCTAAAGAAAAAGCACTTAAGGAATTTTACGGCAAAACCTAAAAATCTAAAAATAAAAATAACTATGGCAAAAACTATGACTTAAAACTAAATACGAGCGAAAAATACAAATATTATGAATAAACGATTAAAAGGTACGAAATATAAAAATATACTTAAAGTTGTAAAAAGTACAATTTTTATAAAAATATTATTTTTATATTATTTATTTTATAAAACTACTAATTTTATAATTTATTAAAACTAATTAAACTATTTAAAACTAAAAAAAATACAAAATAAACTAAGTAATATAATAACAATACCCTAATTAGGGTTTTATTAATAATAATAAATAATACTCCATAATTAATGCAGAATTAGGGTCAAACCTGGCGTGTCAGGTACGTTCATGCGATCGCATGAATTTTTGCCTTCGGGCTCATGCGATCGCATGAGCTAGGGTTTCGGGCCAGAGTTGGGCTGCTACAGTACCGGGCCTCGAGTGTTTTTATTTTTTTTTTCTGTTTTCTGTTTTAATAAATAATTATATAAATAAATAAAAACTTGTATTTTAAAAACCAAAATAAAAATAAAGAAACTTTATAATTTTATATATAAATAACAAACTATTAAAAATATATAAATATTTTGTTTTTCTTTTTATATTTTTGAAAATTTAAAACGTATTTTTACAAAAGCGTATTTTTATAAAAGTAACTAAAAATTAATAAAAATCTTTTTTTTATATATATAGCGTTTCGCTTTTGGCGTTTAACTTTCCCCGGCAGCGGCACCAAAAATACTTGAAGTCATGCGAGGGGTATATGAAATAGTATTATTTTTACAAGGAAATACTATTAAATACGATACAATTTTACACAAGTGATTTATTTATTTATAGAGTGGATATACCTAAACCTTGCTACAACACTTATAGGCAGTGTACCTAATCGTACAGTAGTGTAGTTTTTAGTAACTCCGGTTCGTTCCACAGGGATCTTTTAAACAAGCTTAACGCTATATTTTTAAAAACTATATTTGTAAAAATACAAAAATATATAAGTAAATTATTATTATAAAAAGGGGGTTTTTTACCGTTTAATGACCGGTTTGTCGATTTTAAAACTTTAGTCGCAGTTAAAACCTAATGTAAAATATTAAAAATAAATATAACTTAATTTAAAGCGTAAAGTAAATAACGATAATGAAATTGCGATAAATAAAAGTGCGATAAAATAAAATTGCGATAATTAAAGAGTACGATAATTAAAAGTGCAATTAAATACAATGACAATAAATAAAAGTGCGATAATTAAAAGTGCAATTAAATATGAAATAAAAGAATTATGCTTATTTAAACTTTCATAATCATGATGTTTGACGTGTTGATTTTAGTTTTATTACCATGGGTTAATTGTCCTTTGTCCTGGATTATTCGATATGTCCATACGGATTTGTCAATAATAGTCCATCAGTCATAATCATAAAGTGCGAAAGTCTTCGTCAAATTATTCTTATTCCCGAAGTCAAATATTCCAACTAATTGAGGATTCGAATTGTAACAAGGTCTTAATACTTTGTTTAATGAATACACCAGGTTATCGACTGCGTGTAAACCAAGGTTTTACTACTTTGTTAACAATTACACCAATTACCCTTGAATGTAATCCACCCCTGTTTCAACAAGTCTATTAACTATTAATCGAGTTCCGTGTCCGGTAAAATGAACAATTATTGGTATTTATAGATATCCCGCCCACCGTGCCCAGTCAAGCGTATGTGGTTATATATAAATACGTCAAATTATAAGTATATATATTAAATTAACGAGGTATCATTTACTTAATATAAAGCCCATTAATAGCCCATAGTCTAATTTCCACAAGTGTCGTTCTTTTATCCAAACCCCAATTATGGTACAAAGCCCAATTACCCAATTTTAATATTTAGTCCAACATCATGATTACTTCGTCTTAAATAAGCATAATAATAACTTAGCTACGAGACATTAATTTAAAAATAACATTAACCATAACTTACAGTGATTAAAAATAGCGTAGCGTTACACGGACAGAATTTCGACTTACACCCTTACAACATTCGCTAACATACCCTTATTATTAGAATTTAAAATTAAAATTAAAATTAAAATATAATATATATATATATATATATATATATATATATATATATATATATATATATATATATATATATATATATATATATATATATATTCGTGAGATAGATAGAGGAAAGATATATGGATATATGATCACCAAACTGCGAAATTTATAGGCATGTGGCCAGCCACCTACTGCCATGCGATCGCATGGATTTAACACTTCCAGGCCATGCAATCGCATGGCCTGGTTTTCCAGCTCACAGGTCTTTGTTTGTTTATTTGCCGACGCTTTAATAAATAAATATAATATATAAATAATTTTAAGAATTATTTAAATATTATATTATATTTATGTGCATAGTTGACTTGAAATTTTTAGTCCGTTGCGTCGAGCGTTGAGAGTTGACTCTGGTCCCTGTTCCGGATTTTCGAACGTCCTTGCGTACAATTTAATATCTTGTATTTTGCGTTTCGCGTCTTGTACTCTTCTAATTTTGAGACGTTTCTCATCAATAATTTGAACCATTTTGATTGTACTTTATACTTTTGAGCTTTTTGGTCGTTTGCATCTTCAATTCGTCGAATCTGTCTTTTGTCTTCACCTTTTATTATTTAAACGAATATCACTTGTAAATAGAACAATTGCAACTAAAAGCTTGTCTTTCTTGAGGGATAATGCTATGAAATATATGTTCGTTTTTAGCATTATCAGTGAAAAGTGGGGGTTGGGTTATGAAGATCCTAAGATCTTAGATAATGCTTCCAAAAAGATTCCAAGATTATATCATTCTGATTACTTTCAAGCTGGTTTACCATCTCATTTTGTGCATGCTTCTGATGCAGATTTTGATGATATTATTGTTAATCGCAAATCTAGGAAATACCATCAAATTAGCTTAATGTATGAGAAAATCAATGTTAAAATGGGTAAATTAAATCCTGATTTCTTGAAAGAACTTGTTGAAACTGAAAAGAATATGCAACGTGAAAATTATGTGCCTAAGTGTAGACGAGTTTATATCCTAACACTCATGCTAGAGAAATACATTTTAATGCTTGAGAATGAAGTGTTTAACAAACCTAGTTCTAGCATTATTACCATAGATGAGGTGTTTGATGAACCAACTTTTGATGTGAAACCAATTCTACCGGCCTTACCTGCGTGTTCCGATAATATTTTCTGTGAAGACCTAGCACATGAACTAAATGTCTTCTTTAAGACAGAATCCCTAGGTCAAACTGATTTAGATGTAAAGGTAGAACCTCGAGATGAACCAACTGTTGAAAACTTGATAGACTTTCACACAACAATTGATCCTTTGAATGAATTTTACGCAAACATACCTGTTATACAAAACTTGAAACGTATATTAGGTATAGTTGAACAGGAAAATGTTGATTTGCAACTTAAGTGTCAATCATTAGAACAAATGATTGCTTTGTGTGATAAGTTGCCTCCACTTCTTAAGAAAGAATGTATTTATGATTTTAAGGAAGGTAAAGTGCTAGTTTCTGCAGAGGAATTATGTCTTGAGATTAAGAGCTTAAAACAAAAAATAATTCAACTGAAACAGGCTAACACACTTAAGCAATCATCTACTGTTGAAACCAATGTGCCTGAATGTGTTGGTGGGATTAATAAGAAATGGAAGGGAACAACAACATCTACAGATGTAAAACCCATTACTATTCTTCAAAACCCACTACGTTCTCAATTTGGTAAACGTGTTTCAAAAGTTGCACCTTCAACCCAATTTGTTGTCAAGAGAGTTCATTCTCAAAATGGTTCCGTGTTAACTGAAAAGATTCCTATGATTCCAATGTCAAATCAATCAAAGGAAAGTCTTTTAATGAAATCAGTCAAGTCAACACAACACACGAGTCCAAAACCTGATTTGAGTGAGTATGATGCAAAGGAACGTAAAATCAAATTGAAAATTTTGCAAAATCAATCATCTCATGCGTCAACTGAAAAGTTTGGACGTCTAACTAACAGAGGTGTTTTTCGTGTCACAGGTCATAATCAAAATTTGACTTACAAGTCTGTATGGGTTCCTAAGTCCACGACTAAGAAAGTAGCAACCAAACCAAAGCAATCTGCTAGTCGACCTAGGAAATCATCTCATGTCTTTCAATTTTTGTCTGTGAACAAAACATCTGCTTGGAATAAGTTGTGTATTATGACTTCTGATAATGATGTAAAACTTGATATTGCGTACGATGCTTCATGTAATGTGGTTTTAAATGATGCGTTATTGTCTAAATTGCATGATGCTTTACGTGATTATCTCATTGTTGATCCAAAGTTTATTGTTGGTACTAACCGTAGAGGACCCAAGAAACTTTGGGTACCTAAACTCTAGGAAATTAACGTTTTCAGGGTTTCGACGTCTGTGTTTAGTATATCGATTCCGGTTGCTCTCGACACATGACGGGCAATAAATCCTTGCTTGTCAATTTTGTTGACAAATTCCTAGGAACGGTTACTTTTGGAAACAATGAGATTGCAGCAATAACAGGTTATGAAGATTTTGTGAAAAATGGCATAACGATCAAACGGGTCTCATATGTTGAGGGTTTGGGGTGCAGTTTATTTAGTGTCAGCCAATGTTGTGGCAGAGATCTCAACGTTTTGTTTGAACGTCGTCAATGCTCGATGCAATCCACCGATGGAAACGATCTCCTTGTTAGTAAACGGTGTGCTTCACTTTATACTATTGACCTCAATGATGCACCCTCACACGCAACCATGTGTTTGGTTACTCGTTCAACAAAGGAAAATTCATGGTTATGGCATCACCGGATGTCACACCTGAATTACAAGGGTATTAATCGACTGGTCTCTAAAGACTTAGTTGATGGTGTTCCATGCATTCAATATGATAAGCATCATATGTGTCCATCATGTGCGATGGGTAAGCTGAAACGAACTAATCATCCGCTTAAGCAAAACCCCAGTACTTCATCGTCCTTGCAGTTGTTGCATATGGACTTATGTGGACCCATGCGTATTTCTAGCCTTGGTGGCCGGAAATATGTGCTTGTCATTGTAGATGACTATACCCGATTTACATGGATTTTCCTTCTAAGGACTAAGTCAGAAACCCCCGCCATTATCATTGAGTTCATTAAAAAGACTCAACGCTCTTTTAACAAACATGTTAAGAGTATTCGAACTGATAATGGGATGGAATTTAAGAATGACCTGCTTGATAGTTATTTAAAAGACCAAGGCATTGAACATCAGTTCTCTACTGCACGAACCCCTCAACAGAATGGAGTATTCGAATGACGTAATCGTACGTTGTGCGAAGCAGCTCGAACGATGCTTGCTTACTCTAAACTACGTCTGAAAATGTGGGGGGAGTCCATTTCCACTACATACCCAAAATCGCTGTATCATTAATAAACGTTTTGATAAAACTCCTTATGAGTTACTATATGGTAGACGCCCGAATGTCAAATATTTTCGTGTCTTTGGTTGTATATGTTATGTGCTTAACGATTTTGACAGCCTCGGAAAGTTTGATCCTCATGGCGATTAGGCCATATTTCTCGGTTATTCTTCGAACAAAGTTTCCTATCGTGTCTATCACAAATGGACAAAGACGATCAAGGAAAGCATTAATGTAAGGTTTGATGAGTTATCAGGAATGGCTTTTGAATAACTCAGTTCAAAACCCGATCCTAACCTGACTACTACTTCTTCCGCGTAAAATTCAATTTTCTTGAAGAAGGGTGTTCCTACGGTAACAACAGAGGAACTGGATATCTTGTTTGATAGTCTTTATGCTCCTCAACGGAATTCAAATGTTCAAGCCGTACCGGTTACAACATCATAGTAAACTACTGTGGAGACTCAACCTAGTCTTTTTGATGAAGATACAACACCAACTGATTCACCTGTTGCTTCTTCATCCTCCCTCCCACCTCCTGATGATAATCTTAAACCAATTAAAGATACATCTATTAATACAACTCCAGTTGTTTCTCCAGATACTCAACTAAATCCATTGGAAAGTGTTAAATTAGATCAAGCAGATCAAGGCTCAACATTAACAACGGTTGATGTTTCAATGGATACCACTGATGTACAACCTCTTCCACATAACAGTCGATGGACTAAAAGTCATCCAATTGATCTTATCATTGGTGATGCATCTGCTCCAGTCTCAACTCGAAGGGCAACACGGAATATGTGTCTATACAATGCCTTTCTTAGTAAGATTGAACCAACAACGGTTGCTCAAGCTTTACTAGATCCGAACTGGGTGGTAGTAATGCAAGAAGAGATCAATCAGTTTGATCATTTGAAAGTATGGCGATTAGTACCAAGACCAACGGGTCAACGACCAATAGGGGTTAATTGGATTTTTAAGAACAAGAAGGATTCTGATGGAATTGTGGTTCGAAATAAGGCACGTCTTGTAGCTAAGGGATATCGACAACAAGAGGGTATTGATTATGACGAAACATTTGCTCCGATTGTTAGGATTGAGGCTATTCGTCTTTTCCTTGCATTTGCTTCTCATATGAAGTTCACAGTGTTTCAAATGGATGTCAAAACTGATTTACTGAACGGTCATCTTCAAGAGGAAGTTTATGTTGATCAACCAGAAGGCTTTGTCGATCCCATTCATCCAAACCACGTCTACTACTTGGAGAAAGCTTGGTATGGTCTGAACAAGCACCGCGTGCATGGTACGTGACCTTAACAAAGTATTTGCTGGACAATGGCTTCTCTCGTGGAACGATTGATACAACGCTATTCATCCGTAAAAATCACGGTCACATTCTCTTGGTTCAAATTTACATTGATGACATTATTTTTGGTTCCACGTCCCCGGCCTTATGCAAAGTATTTGGTGACCTTATGGCGAACAAATTCGAAATAAGCATGCTTGACCAGTTAAATTTCTTCTTGGGGTTACAAGTAAAACAATTACCAAATGGAATTTTTATCAATCAAACAAAGTATATCAATGATATGCTTAAACGTTTTAAAATGACTGCTTTAAAACCAATGACAACCCCAATGAGGACTTTACTGGATGCTGATGCTGATGCTAATGGGGAACCCTTTGACATTACGCTTTATCAAAGCATGGTTGGTTCTTTAATGTATCTGACTGCAAGTAGACCAGACACTTGCTGTAACTGTCTGTGCCCGCTTTCAGTCAAACCCTAAGAAATCCCACTCCAAAGCGGTTGTTAGGATTTTTCAGTACCTTAAAGGTACACCTAACCTTGGGATCTGGTATCCTCATGGATCCGATTTCAATCTCACTGCTTATACTGATGTGGATTATGGCAGTTACCATGTTGATAGAAAGAGCACATCTGGATCAATTCAGATGTTGGGGAATAGGCTAGTTGGTTGGTCATCCAAAAAGCAGAACTGTGTGTCTTTATCGACAGCTGAGTCTGAGTACATTGCTGCAGCTTACTGTTGTTCACAAGTTTTGTGGATGCAAACTCAACTTTTGGACTATGGTTTTAAGATTTCTAAGACTCCAATTTACTGTGATTCACAAAGTGCTATTGCAATTACAAGCAACCCGGTCTAACATTCTAAGACTAAACACATTGATATTAGTTATCATTTCATTAAGGACCATGTAGAAAAAGGAGATGTAGAGTTATACTTTGTGCCTACCAAAGTGCAATTAGCTGACATGTTCATTAAGCCTTTAGATGAACTTAGGCTAAAGTTTTTGATCAAAGAGATTGGCATGGTAGAATATAGTGCTTGAAATTCCTTAGATCTGTTGGGACTTATACTTGGGATCTTGTGTTTAGGGGGAGTAGATACTTTCTAGGGGGAGCAACTGATTTCTTATGCTTTAGTTAACATCTTTCAAGGGGGAGCCTTTTAGATCTGTGTTAACTTCCTGGGATTAAGTTTCAATGGTTACGAAAGGGGGAGGTAATTCATTGATATCATATTTCAAGGGGGAGTTAATTCATTTTATTGGGAAAATATCAAAATGGTGATTTACTTCCTTGTATATCACATTTTGAGGGGGAGAAAATGGGAGAAAATGAAAACAAAATTGTTTTTCAAAAGTGAATTTCATAAATTCTTTGTTTATATCTGAAAATAATTCACTAAGGCTTGTATACATCTCAGTATGCAACCCGTTTTAACAATTGGTATCGCTGAAGATTTGTACTTTGTACATAATTCAAAATTTTCTAAGTAGAAATCTTGTTTTATAAAATTCATAAAAATTGGAAAAGATAAAATCCAAAAAGATGTGAATTGTAAATGAATAAATGCTAATTTTAGCATTATACCGAATCTGACAACCAACAGTACAGATTCGGTAAGTTCAAAATTTTCAAAAATTGTCTCAGAAATGTTTTTCATAAAAATGTGATAGTCTTGAATGATTTTTGATAAAGATTTGTCAAAATTTGAAGTGAATATGTTTAAATCTGAAATTGGACTGTATTCGGTATTTAAGGCCCATTCGGTAAAGCCCATGTCTTCAAAACATTCGGTATCTATAAATAGCAGGGTCAAAGTCAAACTTTCTCTCACTTTAATCTAATTGCATACCAAATCTGAACTAATCTATCGAGTCTACCGAATCCGTCTCTCTGTATCTTCAAATCTTTGGTATATTCTTGTTTTAATCAAATTTAAGTATCACATGTTGTAGATCTGAGATGATTGAACACTTATAAACTAGAAAATAATGCAAATAACATGATTGTGACACTTAATTTTGAAAAAGTGTTGACTATACCGAATCTGAGTTGAGTTTCTTAATTCCAAGATTAAACTCATCTGATTTGGTTAATTAACATAAATTCTTGTCAAATCTATGTTAAATTAGTTGATCTATCAATTGACCGAGTCTGATTACATGTTTAATTGAGTATTTGATGGATTCTGTACATACCGAATGTGTTCTTGCTACAGTACCGAGTCTGTTCAAATGATTAACATGCTTTTCTGCTTTGATTGAGTTGTTAATTGATTATGATCATATTTTTGCATGATATAAGACTGAATATGCATGTTTGGGTGATTATGTGTGATTTTTGAAGATACTGAATCTGTTCTTGGCATTTTACCGAGTCTGTAATTTGGTACTTTAAAAATAATGTGATTTTCAACTTGATAAATATTGCATGCTTTATTTAAGCATTTGGTATGAAAACTCAAGCTTATTTGGTTACAGAATCTCAAGTTTTCATGACTACCGAATCTGCTTGATTTGTGCTTAAATTTGACTAAGTGTTGTTCTGATTCTTTGTGTTATATAATTAGCTTTGCATGATGATTTTGTACTGTAACGAATATCATATGAATGTCATGTTTGTCAATTACTTGTTCATATTTGGAATAAATGATTTTTATAACTTAGAAAAACCATAAAAATGATAAAATTTGAAAAATACAAAGGATTTCAAAGGCAAATAAGAATAGAGATATGTGCTTTATGTTAAACATCTTGTGGTCTTCTATTTCTTATTTATACAGCTAAATGGCGAACAATCACTTTATCAACTCCGAAACCAACATTCCCTGTAACTACTGGACTGCAATACTAGAGAGACATACATTGTGGCCTGCTCTAAGCTCAACTGCCAGTGTGCCTGTGACAGATCTGGAGCTACTGAACAGAACTATTAGGTTTGTAGAAGCTACATAACCTACTGCTACAAATCCAGAGGGTACACAAGCTCGATTTGAATTTGAACTAAGAGGAGTTCAAGGGATGAGGAGTATTACAAAAGCTGATTTCAGGAGGATATTTCAGCTTCCTCTTGTTCAAAATGCTCCTGCTTTCCCTGCTACTCAGCAGATGATGTCTTCAATTTTTGATCTTGGTTATGTTGGAGCTACCAATGTTCCACCGGCTAAGTTTAAGAAGAAATACCTACACTCAATGTGGTATGTAATCTTCTCAATCATCAACAGATGCTTGTTGATGACAAGGAGTGGATCAGATAGCTTGACGGTGCCAATGTTGAGGCTGTTCTACTCATTCACAAGAGTAGAGACTCCTGACTATGCAGAGCTACTATGGGATTTGGTTCAAGCTCAAGTTGATAAGCCAAGGGGCTCATACATCCCTTGTGAAAGGTTTTTCTGTATCTTTATCCATGATGCTATAAATGCTTACAAAAATGCAAATATATTTGTACCAGATACACATGGATTACAGATGAAAAGATTTGGGGAGCTGAAGATGAATACCCCGATGGTATCTGACAATCAATTCACTGCGTCGATTCCAAATTGGCTTGTAGGGCTAGCTGCACCCCAAGACACCCGAATATGTTCATATTTTGAGGCTGTAGGAATACCTCTTCCGAACCAGGTACAACAAGCACAAGTTGAACCCGCTGCGGTTCCAGCTCCAGAGGTTGTAGAGGAACCTATAGTACAACCACCCGGGCCAGCTAATCCTCCTCTTAGGGTGAACCTCAAACATTCTAGGGTAGCACACCATGCTCAACCCGTGAGGATCAGGGAACCTAGATCATCTAGGATTGAACCAACCCTTTCAACAACACTCGAAGTGAGCAGTGACACTGATTCTTCAACAACTGAATCATCTCCTGAACATTCTCCTAAGAGAACTCGATTTATGCTTGATGAGATGATTCAGACTCCGCCAACCCAACGAGTAACTAGATCTAGGACTTTGACACCTATCGTCCGCCAAACAGTTACTCCAACCATTGGTGATACGGACCAAGACCTAGAGCCGATTAGGTCACCCTCACCTATCTCCGTATCACATCCAATAATAACAGTAAGCCCTATGCTAAATGAAGCGCAAGCTTCGGTAGGCAAGAGAGCTAAACGCACGGATGGTAAAAAGACCAATAAGCCCATCCAATCTAAACAAGACTTAATAATAAATCCTACACAGCAAGATGCTTCGGCATCTAAGGAAGTAAAGTCTTCCTCTGCAGTAAAGTCTGCGTTGACTCAATCGATTGAGGAAACTCAATCATTGAAGTCCAAAACGGCCGAAGGGGAGCCGAAAAGTCTTGAAAAGGCACCCTGCGTATCGGCTGAAAATCCTCCTGTGCCTCAACGTACAACAGGGCCTTGAGGTTAGGCTTATCTTGATGAGGGAGATCTGCCACGTCCCATGGAAACGAGTCAACATGACAATCCTTCGGGATATTTATCAGACTTCCAGCAGACTGATCCCTTGGTTCATGAAAGTGATCCATTGGTTCAAACCACTTCTCTTCCGGATTCTGAATCTCAGGGTCTGGAGGAAGAGTCGTTAACTGAAAGAGATGTACCACCTCATGGTATATTAATGATTTCAGGAGTTGGAGATAGGAATATCTCTGCGAGATCTAAACCGACGGGTAGTTCTACTACTTTATCAGAGTCCCATTAGACTAAAGTCATGGAGGTGGATGCTTCGAAAGAAACTTCGCCGACGACAACTCTGGTTATTGCCCAAAATCCATCAGAAGGGGATATCACGAATCTGACTAGTAGTAGGTACAACCCTACATATAAGAATAATACCGCACGTATATCCTTACCTGCCCTCATGGCAAATTAAACACTTCCACCGACATCGCATTCAACAGTTGCTGCTGATGCTGATGCTGATATTGTTCGTGGTTATACCTTTGTTTCACCAACTGGGTCACCTTCTCGGATTTCGAATAGATATGGATTAAGATATCTCTCTGACAATGAGGTGGAGGAACTATATCTTGCTGAGTTTGCAAAATGAACTGATCTTGATGAAGTTCGCGAGACTATGATGATTTATCTTGAGCAAGCAAGGATAGTATATCCTTTATCTCCATGCAAGTCACCTAGACCAATTCACATGCCTGATCATGATGATTTCGATCCCGAAAATCTTCATGAGGGGGAGAATAGACAAAGTGGTTATCGGTCCAGTGGTTTTCAAATATCAACTTATGAAACTGGTGCATCTAGTCAACATAAGGATCAATATGTTGTTGATATATCTGATTTTGAAAGTGATGAAATTGAGGAATTCCAGTGTGAAAGTTTTCTAGATGAATCGGAAGGTCAGAGAGAGGGTGACTCAGGGATGCTTATGATTATAGATTCAGCTGATCAAGTAGAGAATAAGTCAGCTCAAGAGGACAATTAAAACTTTGATAATATTGAAGATATTTTGAAGGGGTCGTCGAGTGTCGCCAATGAATTCAATGATCATCAATTTGTTAACTTGTCATCTCCACCTGATGAATTTGGGATACACTTTGAAAAGGATATTTTCTCTAACGGCAAGGAAGATACTACGACTCCTCCTGATCTGAATGTTCCATTTCAAACTGCAGAGATTGTTCTTGAGCGTGATGCTGATTTCCAACTAAGTGAGGAAGAAGAGAAGATGATTCTTCGTTCACCATTCATTGAACAACAAGCGTATAGAATCTATGGTGATTCTGATCTCGTCCTTTCTGCATCAATGAGTGTTCTGGGTGCATGGAAATATCATAAGAATCCGGAATATCTCAAAGCTTATCTGAGTGTTCGCAACAAATTTAAATTGAAGAATGAAGAAAAACTTCAAGAGCAGCGGAATTCAGAGATCAAAAGCATAAATAAGGTTTTGATGATTAATAAGGATGGAGTGAAGATGCCAGTGTTTCAAATAACAAGAATGGATGATGAGGATTATCAGTTCTCTGAAGCAGATTTTGATAAACTGAAGATGGACGGCATTATTTACATCTACAATTACTTGATTGACTTGAATGAATCTGCAACAATTTATCATGCAACTGCGATGAAGGCAGTCTACAGATTTATTCTTGACTCGATGAGATGGATGTCTGTTCACGATTTTCAGATGGGGTTAGAATCTGGACACAAAAAGCTCGGAATCAAACCGCCAAATCAAGTAATCGAGATGAGATGGATGTCTGTTCACGATTTTCAGATGGGGTTAGAATCTGGACACAAAAAGCTCGGAATCAAAACGCCAAATCAAGTAATCGAAGAGCTAAGATATATGTCCTTACTTGAAGTGAGTGACTGTCCATATGGATTTACATTTGTCAATTCTCATTATACAAAGATCTTCATCAGAGTCTCAGATTTCAGAAGATACTCAGACGGGACGTTGATGTATGCTTTCAAATATTTGAGATGGAGATTCATCAATAACTGCTATTCAACTGAAGATAATGAGATTGTTAAATACGTTCTCACAAGATTGAAAAGTCGTCTAAAGACAAGAGTGAACATACGAAGATATGAGAATCTCAAGGGATTCAAATCCAAAGTTCACTTCAGAGGAACAAAGTTCCTTTAGTTGTTTTAAATATGATTATATTGTAAAGTTCACAATTAACACTAAGGGGGAGATTGTTAGGACCCCGAAGTTGTATAGTGTTAATGTGAAATAAGCTTAAATGATGGTTTCTTAGAAGAGGGCTATATAAGGAACCTAAGTAGTCCTAATTAGATAGCCATTGCATTGTAACTGAGTTCTAGAAGCTGTGAAATGTAAATCTTATTGATTCTCTCTCATACCGAGTCTCCTTTACACTTACCGAATCTCATTCTAACTTGTCTTTTCTTCTAATCTCAACATGATCTGACCTATCAAGAACAATATGCTACGATCGTTTTGAAAATTCTTTTTAGTGAAAATATGTAGTAGTATTATATTTAGATATATATTGAAAAAATTTAAAGTCACATTTCTATGTCTTGAACATAGTGACTTCTTTGTTAACTTGGCCTCGTTTAGTAAATAAAAAAGATAGCTCAAAGGGTTGTTAGTTTTTTATCTTGCCACTATCAAAAGTAAAAGCAAAAACATTTTGTACATCTAATTAATAGGGTAGACTAATTAAAGGTTACGGAGATAGTGGGGATATGAGAAAGTTGAAGAAATGGATAAACCCATGTGGAAATATGCCAAAATTTTAAGGAGCAGCCAAAGGTCTACTACGGAAGCTTCTTAGAAATTACTACCTCAATCTCTTTAATACAAATGTTTACACATTTGTTACCTCATAGTGAGTGTTTACCAAAAGAATTTTGTGTAACAATGATCATATAGGCATATTTGATTGATCAATGTTAATATTTCGGAAAAGAAAATGAAAAATAATAAATATACACTTTCATCGGTTTCAGAATTTATCTAATCTTGAGCCGAGATTTACTTCTTCTTGTTAGTGCATAATGTATGTCACTAGTTCATAATCGAGTCTATCATTCGTTTTGGACAATATTGTAAATGGATATTGAACATTTTGGTTATTTGTTTGTTTACGTTGCTTGAATGATTATGTTTATGCATGTTTATTTAATCGTTGATTGTTTAGATAACGAGATCGTTTATGTTAAATCCAAAGTTAAACTAACATGTCATTTGCACAAAAGTCAGATTCGTACAAATGACAAACTCCTTCGAACGATAGAGTTAAGTCGGTGTGAAATTATAACTAAACTACCCTCCACAATAAAGTGTGAGACCTTCGTACGGAAGTCTGACTTTCGCACGAAGGAGAGCTGATAGACTATAAATAACAGTTACGGGTTTCATTTAAATGTAACACATTCCATGAAAATCCTAGCTGAATTCTCTCTAAATTTTTCGTCCCAAATTATCTCAATGCGAATAACAAATTTAGGAATCGTTCTAATCCATTCATAGTTGAATATGTTTGATTATTCAATCTCAAAGGTAAAAGTTTATTCGACTAATAACTTGTTCCAGTGAATTCCGCTCATTAGATCCATATAAGTTTGTTTCCAAAATCATTTGTGCAAAACAAAGTGATATCAGAGCTTGTGGTTGTGAATCAAACATTTTGTAAATCAAAATAATTAAGTTTTTCATTTGGGTTATTGAAAAGTTTGAGTTTTTTTATACGTTTAAAGTTAGTATTTTTTTTTTTTTAGTGGTTTTTGGTGTTAGAAGTGTTTTCGCAAGTTCCTATCGCGGGGGTTTAGGTTTTCCCTTCGAAAATTAAGTTTTTGGTTGATTTAGAGTGAAGACCCTAAAACATCAGCTGATATACAAAAGTCTGTGAAAAACTTCCTTCGTGTGTGAGTCGTGTGACCTTCGTGCGTATGTATTAGTCTTTTGTGCGAATGAATAGTGTGACAATAGCTGAAAATAGAAAATTAGAAAAATTTATAATTCTATAGAAGTTTTCTAATGACAATTCTAAGAGCACGATGTGTCAGTGTTCATTTTTAGTACCCATTTCAGGGTCGAAAATGAATCTTCTAATTGATTAAAGTAGGGTGTCATTCGGTGTCCATTTCAAAGTCGAATGTGGCGTGGATCAATAAGAAAATAGAATATTTTAAAAAAAAAAGAAAAAACAAAAACGAAAAATTTAATCCACCGTCTCTCAAACGACTTCGGCAACCAACGACAAGATAGACGCTGACCCGGTGTCGACCTACAATCGATCCCGGCATCGGTGAGGGGGGACGGCAAAAAAGAACAGCAAACACCGAGTGCTCTAAGGACTGTCAATTAAGACATGCATGTTTTATCTACACAATTGAAATAATCACACACATTCTAAAAATAACTTCCGTCAACAAACAAAATGTACTACTATTTTTTTTACACAAATTATCTCTTAAAGACAATCTTAACGGTTGTCGTAGATTTTTCCAATTATATAACAAATATTCTATTTTGCCTTTAAAAATAGAAAATTAACTGGACCTATCGATTAACTGAAATAACAATAGAACCAAATAAAATAAAATTTAAAATTACAACAGAACCAAATAAAATTTGTTTCAAAAGGGAAGAAATCTCCCCATTCCGTTAACATTTCCAAACAACCCAACCAGATTCCGTCTATATGGTAAAAATGATTTCCTCTTTCCGACTTCATTTTCCGCTCTTCTTTGCACATAAAACAGTTCATGAACCGGAGTTTGCACCTTCAACCGCCGGCCTACTTTAGAAACCCCCTCAACCGGATTCTGTTCTCGTTTATTACTTCGCCTAAGTAAATAACGGATCCACCATTTTTTGGATCCGGATAATGATCCGGTTGAATTACTCTTCTTACATTTAGACACCTTTGGACTCCACACACAGAACGTTCCAGAAGCTTCGGTTTCTAATTCATCTGCTTCTGAGGACGAATACGAATACGATTCCGATTCCCATTTTTCTTTTTTTTCGACAATAAACAGTTTCTGTAACGGAGTAGTAATTGAAGCATAATCGTTACTTTTATCGTTTAGTGAACGATCACGGTTGAAAACTGGAAACAGAGTTAAGGAGTGTGAATCGATCAGCTTAGACGAAACATGTTGGTGATGAATTGAAGGTAATGAAAATTCGAAATCTTCGTCTTCATGGATTACTTTGGCGATGGCTGTGGACATAGTTATAGTAACGGAAGAGTAACAACTGAAGCTAGGAGACAACACTGAATCTTCAATTTTTCCTTGCATTTTTATATTATTTTAATTTTGAAAAATAACTGAATATAATTAAATTTGATTTTTAATTTTAAATGATTGAGAGAGGATGATTGGATGAATGAGAAATAGGAGTTTGGTTGAAAAGGGTTTTTATAGAGAGGTGTTGGATGTGATGGCTTTTTGGCACTGGGCGAGTGTTTTCCTAGTAAAATAAAAAATTACGTAAAGTTGATACTACGAGTATAACTTAAGCCGACGTAATCATGTATGTAATTATAATTAGATTTTCCTAACATATATTCAGGTGACATGCGTTAAAATAACTCGAAATTTCCTTATATATCCTAACTTGTATTTAATCATGCATTTAATACTCATTAATTTAGGATATGTTTGGACGAAACTAGCTAAAGCTAAAGCTTATGGTTAGAGCTGGAGCTGAAGCTTATGGTTGGAGCTGGAAGCTAGAGGTTACTCCGTATTATTTTTTATAAGTGTTTGGTAAGTAGATGGAGTTAAAACTTATAGTTGCGAATTGACTTAAAAGGACTCAAACAAAACATGTAAAATAATAAAATAAATGGTATTTTAGTAATCATATCATCATAAGCTCTGCTTTTTCTTAAAAGCTTGTTATAGGAGCTTAATTTTCTAGAGCTTTTTTTTTTCCTATAAACTCTACATTTTTGTGTATGTCAAACAATGCTTATGATTTGCAGCTTATAAAAATTATAAGATTAAGCTCTCATAAGTTCTCATTATGTATGGTAGGACGACATACGTTTGTATAAGTTGGTTGAAGAGCTAGAGTTAATGGTGAAACTAGTAGTTAAGGTTAAAAATTGGAACTCTATATTTTTCACAAGCATTTTGATAGAATAGCTTAAATTTAAATTGGAGACTATATAAGATAATAAAAGATATGATAAATAATAAATAATAAATAATTATAATAAGAATAATAATAATATGATTCTTCATTTCATAAGATATATGAATATGAATATGAGTTTATCATATAAGGTAGTTCAAATTAACTTATATATTCGTAAGTTCTCTTCATTAGCTCAAAAAAATTTACTGTATCATCTAACAGTGCTATAATTAAGCTTTTGAAAAAGATAAATTTAATCTCTCTAAACTAACATAATAGCATAATTTAAGGAACGGGCGATGATCGCAACGGTTAGGGGCCTGCCTCCTTTAGGAGAGGTCAAGAGTTCGACCCCCGTTGGCTACATATTAAAAATACAATTTCATCACTGCCATGAAGTATCCGCTCATGGCACCTTTCTCATATCGTTTGGGGGGGGGGGGGGGGGGGGTAAAGGGGAGGGGGTTTTACTTGGCCGTGCCCTTGGATCCGTTTCAAGGTTTCCTCCCGGACAGCGATGGAGGCGGGGTTATTATCGCTGAATCGGCATAGTCAAAACGGAAGATGATTGCAACGGGTGGTTTAGCCCCCCTCGGGTGATCCCAATCGTTGTCAAAAAAAAAAAAAAATGCAACGAACATAAATTCTCATATATCGGAAACAATAATATGAATAATGTTAAGTTGTCCATTGTTTATATTTTTTCAAAAAAGTTTTAGCTAGCTTTGCTATTAGGTTGTTCAATATTTGATTTGAAACCATTTAACTCGATTACGAGCTGTTAGAACTTCGTCAAAGCCACAAAAAGATCAAGTGGGCTCTCCACAACCCTAAATAGGCAGATGTTGAGGGTTTGAACTCGAGAGATATAACGATTGCCAATAAGAAGAGATCAGGGCTCTGATATGGGGAGATAGCTTACCATTGGGTAGGTCATCATTTGAGAAGGATATTGCCATCAGTGCTGTGTGAATTCCTACCACATTCTCTAGGTTAGTAGGGGTGCTTTCTACAGGTATCTGGACATCGGCCAAGAAAAGAACTTCTTCCTAGTCTTAGGAGAGGGTTGTAGGAGCTCTAGGATGGATATATATTGAGGCTCGAGTCCTATTAAGTTTCATAAGTTGTTGGCATCTGGTCTTATAGCTCTCTCTATTTTTTGCTCAAGATGGGAGTACCCTACCAGACCTGAGGATTGTCCTAGGCAACTGGTTCTCATTTTCTATGATAGGTAATCCTAGGAGGGAGTTGATCGAACTTGGATATGCCCTCCGCACATCGTTTTGCGGGGTCAGTGTGGGAGGGAGGTTTACTGTATATGCCCTCCGAATGGGCCGAGTTTCCTCCTCGACAGCCGTTGGGTGCGGGTTATGCAAATGCGGGAAATGAACTTGTTGGTCATCATATATGGTCACATGAAAATATTTTTTCAAACATTAAGATCACATGAAATTATTTTCGAGAGGGAAGCATTTTTTCGAGGGGATTTTATTTTTTGTTTTTTTTTGAAATTATTTTTTCAAACATTAAGATCACATGAAAATATGAACATTTAAAAAGACACTTTGTGACGAATGTTATTATTTTGGCGGAAAAACGTTTAAAGAAATAAATGATAACATTCATCATGAGTAATGTATTAACTAGAGTTTATTTTCGTCGTTTTATTTTCATATTGTGTGAAGTTTGTTTTTTCAAAATATAGCCCGATTTAAAGTTTAGGGTTTAGTGTTTTGGGTTTAGTCCATAAACCCAAAACCCTAAACCTCAAACCCTTCGTGTTTTAAATTCAATCTAAACCCTGAACCCTATTAAAACCCTAATTTCTAAACCCTGATTTGTGAATCCTAATTTCTAAACCCCAATTTCTTACCCCTTAAAAAAATACTTTAATTAAAACATTACATATGATGCATGTTATCAATTCTTTTTTCGAGCATTTTTCAGCCAAAATAATAACATTTATTACAAAGTTTTTTTTTTTTAAATGTTCATATTTTCATGTGGTCTTAATGTTTGAAAAAAACAAATTCAAAAAAACGAAAAAAAAATTAGTTCCTTCCACTTCTCGCCAAAAAAGTGTTTCCCTCTTAATTAAAACACTATGTGTGTGTGTTTGTGTGTGTGTGTGTGTGTGTGTATGCGTGTCTGTGTTTGTGTGTGATTTTTTGATTCGAATTAGTTTATCCGTTTCATTTCAATTGTCCACCTTAATTTTTGCAATGTCCCATAAAAGTTATCTTTTACTAGAGTAATAAATAGTTATTTATTACTTTTAATCATTTAATTTTTGAATACTTTCGGTCGAATTTTCATTAAATACAAGTGATATCGGCTAAAAAGTCACGTTTTTACCTCGGGATTAAGGCCCCAAAACAATAAAGTTCCAAACTTTATCACTAAAATACCTGCTTCGTCGGTTAAAATTGAAAAACAGGTGATTACGAAGACGGTGTAAAAAGAATCAAGAGAATCGGAGCTAAAACGAAGATTCTAGAGCGAAAACGCTGAAAGACAAGAAATCAAGTTACGATCCAGCGAATCAGCAAGCCAAACGGGCCGCCAAATGGCTTTCCAGTATGGCAAACGGCCTGCCATACGCCCAAGGCAAATGGGCATGGTAAACGGGCTGTCCTGGCAAATGGCCCCTGCAAACGGCCTGGCAAACGTTTTGCCAAATGGTCTGCCAGCCGTTTGCAGGGAAAAATCAAGCTTATTTAAAGGGTCTTTGTCATTCATTACAACACACACTTCAATTCACTTCTTTCTCTCTCTTGTACAATATTAGTCTTACTTTCAAGGTCTTCGACTCCGTGCAGAAAATCTAGTACCCGGAGAAGAACGTCGAAGATTGTATTAGGAGCGGTCTGGAGTTTGAAGTTTTCACTTTAGTATTCAGAACTCGTTTAATCTACTGGTACTTCTATCCTTTATCTTTATATAATGTCTTCTATCATTATGTTTTGTGATGTTGTTGCCATGATTAGCGAGTAGTTATCTTTAGTGTATTCTATGATGTAATCGGTTATAATGCCGAAATAATATTATGGTTTGTGTATGTTGTCGAAATGCTTTTCAATTATGCTTTAAACTCAATCGTTTTTCCAACTAATAGAACGTAGTTATTAGCTCTGTTATTGGAAAGTCGCGAACCCCAATTCAGAGTACACTATCTGTGTCATCCCTTGGTAAGAGAAGTCTATCGGATACAACGCAAGATCGACTGATCTAACTAGACCCTAAGTACATTGTCGGTCCCAGACCATGCTAGTGAAGTCACCAAGCATATAAACTTCGTACGTGCATGCTGAAGCACAACGGTTGTTGTAAGCTGTACCTCTGCTAAGTAAGGCCATGGAACCTGGTCAGTGCTGATTAGTACACTTCACCATAACGCGGTCTCAAGCATTGCACCCCGCTTGAGGGATTCTTGGTTAATTAAGGAACTGTTTGTTTGAACACATAAAGGATTGGACCGTTAGGATAACCGAACGTGTTCATGGAAGTCAACCCGACTTGGCCATGATGTTCTTTATGGTTGAACTCTTTTTAAGGGCCTAACTATCTTTTAAACCCAATCATTAACGAAAGCATTGAAACACATCACATCTCTCGGATACGGTAAACCCTGTATTCTATTATGCTTAAAGTTTAGACCGTTGTGGAATGTTAATACGTCACCCAACCGAGTCGCTCAATTGGATGAGCCGTCTGAACGTGTATGCCTGTAGTCAGACTGCACGGGCGTCGGGGGTAAGGGACGTTGCTGTATATTCAGAATCTTCAAGCCTATCGCATTACCCAGTGACATGTCTTACGACAGGGGCGTTTAGGACCAGTATAATGAATACAAGGTCCCTACCTATTCATGAGCCAGCATTCCATAGTTCAGGCATAATAACTAGTAAAATCATAGTATGCACTTGTTTTAACCTTATCTGAATTACGAATTTTATTGCATTTACTTTATCTATCTTATAAATTAGAAAAACCCAAAATTAGGTAATCACTACTCCTCCTTAGAATTATCTTAAGCTTTAAATATATGTTCGATTCTACTGATATCTTAAAAATACGACCCTAGGTCATACTTCCCTTACTCATAAAAAGGAGTAGTACGATTTAGGCCCCGCTAAATATAAATTTAAATCAGTACCCCCCTCTTGGTGACTGATTCTGACGAGTTGCGACCTAACGACACCGCACAAATAAAATCGTCCGTTTTGGTCATATCAAGAGGGAAGCTAGTTTTTGGCGCCGCTTCCGGGGAACTGGTATCAGACAATACTGCTTTTATCAAACTCATTCACAAGCATTTAGTGGTTTCTAAGAAAGACAATTATACACAGACTTGGTTGTTGAATTTTCCGAACAGTCTCCAATTATTTTGGAACCAAAAGGATCCTGCCTCTCCGTAGTCGGCCTGGACACTTGGTTTGTTGAATAGTTCGTGCAAAGCTCTGTTATCGAAATACTAGGGAATCAGTTGCAAGAACCAAAAACATATTTAAACTTAGGATAATTAGATTACCTTATAATTAGATTAGATTACCATTAGACTACTTTAGATTAAGACTACCTTAGACTACCTTAGATTACTTTAGATTCCCTTCGATTGCTTTAGATCAAATTAGGAACTTAGATTATTTGCTTAAAATCTAAAAAAAAAAAGGCATACCCAGTGTATGACCTAAACCCGGTCTAGACCAGGGCCGTTGTTTTTCGTACCTGATCCAGACGCAATAATCTCTAAAGCACGCAAGGAAGAACGAATCAGAAATCAAATGGAGTTACGCGTTACTTTAGCAGAAAACACAAAACCCTTGATTGAAGGTCGAGGAGGACCGATCAGATTCCCAGAGATCCAAGGACACTCGTTCGAGTTGAAGCATCACATTATACAGCTCATCCAGAATGGCTGTCAATTTCATGGACTACCGAATGACGATCCTAATTCTCACCTTGATAACTTCATATCTCTTTCGAACTCCTACAAACAACCAGGGATAGGACAAGATATAGTCCGGATATACTTGTTCCCCTATTCTCTCACTCATCATGCACAAACATGGTTTGAAGGATTGGAAAAAGATTCGATCACGTCATGGACGGAGATGGCTACTAAATTCTTAACCAAATATTTCCCTCATTCTAAACAAACCAAACTCAAGAATGACATCATTAACTTGAAACAAAGTTATGATGAATCTCTTTACACTGCATGGGAGCGATTCAAATCCCTACTGAAGAAGTGCCCTAATCACCAGTTAGAACGGTCAGCCCAAATCTGTACCTTCTACAATGGTCTTACGGTAAATCATAGGACGACGATCGATGCCGCAACTCAAGAAAATCTGATGAACCAAACCGCAGACGAAGCATGGGAATTGCTCGAGAACATGACAATGCATCATCATGACTGGAACAGTGGTGAAACAACTTCATCATCTGCACCGCTCTCCGCACTTAATAATCAAATGAAGGCCATCAAATCTTTCACGGACAAGATGGAATCTCTTACTAACAACTCGGAGAATTGAAGACGCAACCGCAACAAGTTAACCAGGCTCAGGCATGTGTTAATTGTACCAACCCGCAACCCACTGAAGAAAATCAAGTTGAGTACGAGAACCCTGATGGTTCAGTCTGTTACATTCAATACCCAGCTTGTCAATCAAATCCCGCATTCAATGAACAACCTAGGGTTAATCAATTCCAAAGAAACAACCAGCCTTTTTGCTATTGTTACCCACCTTATCCAGCCCAACAATCTCAATTGACCTATGATCAACCACTTCCACTCACTGGTCCACTAGTCGAGAAAAATTCCCCAACCACCCAAATTACAAAAGTAACCAACCCCACTCTCAGAGCTGATGATCATTTGACTCGGTTCATTCAAGGACAACAACAGATAAATCAGAGAACTGCATCTAGACAAGACAAGACAGAGATAATAATGAGAAATCAATTAGCTCTGCTCAAAAGTCTAGAGACGCTCCTCGGACAGTTATCACAACGCCTTGAAACCCGGCCACAAGGAAGGTTACCTAGTAATACTATCTAAAATCCCCACATAGAGGAAGCTAAGCAAATGGATTCCGTAATCCCAGAAGAAGAACCACAGAGAAGGTCAGCTAGGCTCAAGAACAAATCGACATATACTCAGAAGCTGTCCACTGTAACTCCAGTTCGTATACCTTACCCTGGAAGGCTACATGTAGCGACCCGACAAAATCGTCATTGACGGCGCCGTCTACTTAGGTCCCGTTACGTGGTTATAAGTCTTTAAATAACGTTTGACCAAAAGTATGTCACATTCATTTCATAAGTAAAGATGGTTCAAGTTTACAAGGTGGTACAACGACTAAATCTGTTACAACGTTTAACATACAAATGAAACCTATGCGACACGGTTTAGTAAAACAAAAGACGCTTCACGTATGCATGTATACTCGACATCAAAGCAAGTATCAAAATAGAGTGCGGAAGCATGTATCAGTTAGCATTCAAGGACCTGAGAAAACATATAGAAAACTGTCAACGAAAAACGTTGGTGAAATCATAGGTGTAATAGTAAACGTTGTTTTTGAACCACAAGATTTTGTATTGCCATAACGTTGATTATCCAAATCGTTTTCATTCCAAAGTTGCTATACGTTTGTGGAGCACCCAATTATCAAGACTTAACTGTTCACGAATCCCGTTATCATAGTGTTGGAACCTACACTATATACTTGAAAATATATTTCATCCGCTAATGGTAGCGAACCGTCTGAATGAGGGCTTGTCAAGCTCATATGATCACACAACATAAGTTCACGTTTACACCCTGCAAGTGTAACTAATGATAATTGAATTGAGGCCTTTTTGTTCTAACCCCACATGGAATGTTTGTTTTCGTACTTGTGTTCAAAGCATAAAAGTATTATACGTATATGTTTCTCATCCCATAATTTGAAAGAGTAAAAGTTGTTGAAAAGGTGGGACTATGATCTCACCTTGATTGCACAGATATAAATGTACTTCACAAAGTAACGTGTGCAAGAACGAATGCTAGTCTTGACCTAAACAATTAGGTTGTATCAATATTGGTAAACATGGTCGGTCAAAGTTGTGCAATTAGTCCTATGGCTCATTACGACTCGATTATATAGCATGTGAATCAAATTGTCAAGTTTCATGCAAGCATCAAGTATACAAGAAGATTAGAACGATTTAAACAAGTATTGGTTAAGTTTGAACAAGAGTCGAGTTTGGTCAAGTCAAAGTCAACGAAAAAGTCAACACGTTCGGGTCGGGTCCCGAACTATTTCTTTGAGCTAATTATCCATATATAAGCATGTTAGAACAAGTTACATGTTAATCAGAGGTGTGTAGCATAGTTAGAATTAAATGAAAAAGTGCAAAGTTGAACAGTCCCCAAACGCGACCAATGTCGCGCCGCGACATAGCTGGGCCGCGCCGCGGCATATAATGTGAGCTGGTGCCTGGGTCATTTCAAATGTCTTAGTCTCAAACCAAATTTCATTAAAACACAAATTACGAACTGTAAACATTCAAAACACGTATCTTATATCGTTGGAAAGGTAATTTAACGAGGAATGCAACTAAACACATTTCATCAACCAAAATCATCATTTACAATAATCAAATCCAAGTTGGAAGTTCATTAAATGTCCACCATAAATGCTTTCAAGTTCATAAATGCACTTTGATGATTCGGGAATTAAATGCACACATGTGATACGCCGTTTCGTAGGTAATTACGCATACAATACAACTAAACATTTACAAACAACATTGCAAAGCATTCAATGCATCAAAAGTTCATTTTACTTCTATCAAACCCTAACTCAAAATCACAAATTTAACAATTATGTTTATGAAGCTTTTCCATGTCAACCTACATACCAAATTGAAGCTAGTGATGCTAGTAACACATTTAATACACGCACTTAACATCTAACAACATTTAAGCATCCAAAACTCAAAATCAAGCACACCCATTTCAAGTTCATGCTAGTTACTCAAAATAACAAGATCGAGCATATAATTCACATATTCATGTTAGACTTGAGCCATAGACACTAATTAACACACTTTTAAGTTTAAAAGATCAAGAACAAGATATTTAGTGTTTTTAGGAAGTTATTCAAATGAGATGAAGTTGGTATGGAATCGAAGAAGAAGTTGCAAGGATTCCAAATATGTAATTTGTTTTTAAGAACGCTCACTAGATCAAATTTAGATGATGAATGTATAATTTGGGTGTTTGAGAGCAAAAGTGAAAGTAGTGGAAATGGGGAAGATGAAATGAATGGAGGAAGGTGAAGGTTGACTAGTTGACCTAGTCATCTCTTTGCCCTCTTGGCAAGTTTAGTCCCTCAAGTTTAAAAGCGGGTGCGTGAATTAACCAAACGAATTACCTTAAATACGTGAGAGTAAACGAGAGATGTTATAATTAAATAACGGATTTCCATTAATTAAACGGAAAGTAAATGGAAAAAGGCGGGATGTTACACTACAGGAGAAACCATCCAAGCTTGATTCCTTCAAACTTGATGGAAGATTCCTGGACAACATGTCCAAAGTTCCCAACCAGAAGAGATACATCCGAAGGCTTCTCTCTACGAAGGAAAGGATACCAGATTCAAACAAAATTCCACTGAGTGAAGAATGCTCAGCATTACTCATAAAATCTCTACCGCAAAAGCTAGGAGACACGGGCCGATTCATTTTCCCGTGTTCAATCTACCAATCTGGAACCATTAATGCGCTAGTAGATTCAGGAGCAAGTATCAACCTAATCCCTTACTCTCTCTACAAGAGACTAGAGTTAGGAGACTTGTCACCAACTAAAATGACAATCCAACTTGCCAATCACACAATTCGATATCCTAAGGGCATAGTTGAGAACGTCATAGTGAAAGCCGACAAATTCTTGTATCCTACGGATTTCGTAGTGATGGATATTCAGGAAGAACTACACACACCAACAGTCTTAGGAAGACCTTTCATGAACACGGCTAGGACTGTCATTGATTTGTACGATCAAACCTTGATCTTGCGATCACATGAGGAGAGCGTTACCTTCAAAATTGACCGACCTACCGATCTTTCTGGACAGGCAGAGATATTTGCTATTTCCACCAGACGGATCACTTCCGATGACGAGTCTTCACCACCAGCCGATGATATCGAGATGGATGTCGAATCACAGTCTGCTGACGACCCAGAAATGGAAGAAGAGGATCTCAGTAAAGAAATAGAGGAAGAAGAAGAACCTGAAGAGGAAGAGGAAATGGGAGACGTAAAAGAAACTGCGATGATACCCTCTCCAAGTCTAGAACATCACGAAGAATTAATGAGGCTTGAGACAGAAAATCACAGTTTAATCTTTCGTTTCAAGAAAAAAACTGATAAGGTTGAGGTTAAGGATATAGAAATTGACCCTGCAAGTATCGAAGTGAAAAACCAGAATACTGAAGAATCCCGTTCATCAAATAAATCTGCAGACGACTATTATACCGATGATGACGAGGAAGAGCAACATGAAGACATTCTAGATAACTCATATTCTTCATCCGAACCAGATCAGGAGGAGCCGGACTCTTCTTCAGATCGAATTCCGATCATATCCACACACGCCGACATGATAACTTTCATCAATGACACCGATTAATTTGTAGACTTTCTCAAAGCCATCTGATAATGCTAAAAACGAACATATATTTCATAGCATTATCCCTCAAGAAAGACAAGCTTTTAGTTGCAATTGTTCTATTTACAAGTGATGTTCGTTTAAATAATAAAAGGTGAAGACAAAAGACACATTCGACGAATTGAAGACGCAAACGATCAAAAAGCTCAAAAGTACAAAGTACAATTAAAGTGGTTCAAATTATTGATGAGAAACGTCTCAAAATTACAAGAATACAAGACGCAAAACGCAAAATACAAGATATTAAATTGTACGCAAGGACGTTCGAAAATCCAGAACCGGGACCAGAGTCAACTCTCAACGCTTAACGCAACGGACCTAAAATTACAAGTCAACTATGCACATGAATATTATATAATATATAATTAATTCTTAAAATAAATATATATATTATATTATATATTATAAACGTCGGCAAGCTAGGAAACAAGCTCTTGTGAGCTGGAAAAAGGGGCTATGCGATCGCTTGGCCTGGAAGAACAAATTCCATGCAATCGTATGGCAGTAGGTGGCTGGCCACATTCTATAAATTTTGCAGTTTGGTGATCAGTTTTATATATCTTTCCTCTATCTCTCACTCGTATAATATATATATATATATATATATATATATATATATATATATATATATATATATATATATATATATATATTATAATTTTAATTTTAATTTTAATTTTAATTTTAATTTTAATTTTAATTTTAATTCTAATAATAAGGGTATGTTAGCGAATGTTGTAAGGGTGTAAGTCAAAATTCTGTCCGTGTAACGCTACGCTATTTTTAATCATTGTAAGTTATGTTCAATCTTTTTAATTTAATGTCTCGTAGCTAAGTTATTATTATGCTTATTTAAGACGAAGTAATCATGATGTTGGGCTAAAAATATTAAGATGGGGTAATTGGACTTTGTAAAATAATTGGGGTTTGGACAAAAGAACGACACTTGTGGAAATTAGACTATGGGCTATTAATGGGCTTTATATTTGTTTAATTAAATGATAGTTTGTTAATTTAATATAAAGACTTACAAGTGAACGTACCTATAAATAACCATATACACTCGATCGGACACGATGGGCGGGATATTTTTATGTACGAATAATCGTTCATTTAACCGGACACGGGAATGAATTAATAGTTAATAGACTTATTAAAACAGGGGTGAATTACGTACAAGGACACTTGGCATAATTGATAACAAAGTATTAAAACCTTGGGTTATACGCAGTCGATATCCTGGTGTAATTATTAAACAAAGTATTAAGACCTTGTTACAGTTTAAGTCCCCAATTAGTTGGAATATTTGACTTCGGATATAAGGATAATTTGACGAGGACACTCGTACTTTATATTTATGACTGATGGACTGTTATGGACAAAAACCAGACGGACATATTGAATAATCCAGGACAAAAGACAATTAACCCATGGAAATAAACTAAAATCAACACGTCAAACATCATCATTACGAAAGTTTAAATAAGCATAATTCCTTTATTTTCATATTTAATTGCACTTTTAATTATCGCACTTTTATTTACTGTCATTGTATTTAATTGCACTTTTAATTATCGTATTCTTTAATTATCGCAATTCTATTTTATCGCACTTTTATTTATCGCAATTTCATTATCGCTATTTAATTTACGTTTTAATTTAAGTTATATTTATTTTTAATATATTACATTAAGTTTTAACTGCGACTTAAGTTTTAAAATCGACAAACCGGTCATTAAACGGAAAAAACCCACTTTTTATAATAATAATATTACTTATATATTTTTGTATTTTTACAAATATAGTTTTTAAAAATATAGCGTTAAACTTGGCTAAGATCCCTGTGGAACGAACCGGACTTACTAAAAACTACACTACTGTACGATTAGGTACACTGTCTATAAGTGTTGTAGCAAGGTTTAGGTATATCCACTCTATAAATAAATAAATCACTTGTGTAAAATTGTATCGTATTTAATAGTATTTTGTAGCAAATATATAACTATTTTATACACCACCTCGCACACATCAAGTATTTTTGGCGCCGCTGCCGGGGACAGTCAAACGCCGGAAGCAAAACGCTATATATATATATATATATATATAAAAAAAAGATTTTTAATTTACTTTTGTAAAAATACATTTTTGTAAAAATACGTTTTAATACAAAAATATAAAAAGAAAAACAAAATAAAGTATATATTTTTAAGATTTGTTTAAAATACATAAATTATAAAGTACTTTTATTTTCTATTTTAGTTTTTAAAATTTAAGTTTTTTTTATTTTATATAAATAATTTATATAATTATAAAATATATATATATATATATATATATATATATATATATATATATATATATATATATATATAAATCACGAGGCCTAGTACTGTAGCAGCCCAAAGTCTGGCCTGAAACCTTAGCTCATGCGATCGCATGAGCCCGAAGGCAAAACATCATGCGACCGCATGAAGCTGTCTGACACGCCACAGTTGATCCCTTCCAGCAATAATTACGGAGTATAATATTATTATTATTATTAAAACCCTAATTAGGGTCTAATTTTAAATTAATTAAGTTTAGTTTTTATTATTTAATTTGTATTTTAAGTATTAATTAGTTTTAATAAATTATAAACTTAATACTTTTATAAAATAAATAATATAAACATAATATATTTTTATAAAAATTGTACTTTTTACAACTTTAAGTTTATTTTTATATTTTATATCTTTTTATTCGTTTTAGCGAAATATTTGTATTTTTCGCTCGTATTTAGTTTTAAGTCATAGTTTTTGCCATAGTTATTTTTATTTTTAGATTTTTAGGCTTTGCCGTAAAATCCCTTAAGTGCTTTTTCTTTAGACTAAAATTTAGGTGCTTTAGAATTTTGCGACGCCGTTTTTAATATTTTAGTACCTTTTTAAGTTATTGCCATTTTGGGATATAGTATTTCTTTTAACCTTTAATACCTTTAGACGCAACTTTTAATTTTTAGTTTTTAGACTTTTAAGTTTCAACGCGCTACGTTCTTTTTATTATTTTTCGACTATTTATTTTTTGACATTTTTCGACGCGCTCTTTTTCTTTCTTATTTTTCGCCGCTCTTGTTTTTAGGACTTAGATTTTTTCTATTTCTTCTCTAAAATTTCTTTAAATTTCAACGAAAAATTATTTTAAGTGGTTAAATTGATAGACATCCAAATTTTCTGCTTCGTAGTAATAGTTGAATTTGTTAGTGGCTGAGTTGTGAGCTTCTGATTTAAAGGGTTCTGGCTCCCTGCTGCATCTATTGGCTATTCGAAAGGTGGGCAAAAGTAGAAAAGTCTATTAATTTGATAACTTATTTAATTTTTATCTTTTATAACTAATAGGATATTCAGTGAATGCACCGAGCAAAACGTTCACCACCTTTTGTACGTTCACCACCTGTAACTCGATCAAGACATCTAGCCAATATTGTCGCCGTTGATTTTTCTTTAGAATCGTCATCCAGTCGACCAAGTACTCCAATTCAAATTTCCGATAATCCATTTTTTGAACCCGACCTCACAATTGAGAATCCGGAGGATATTCAAGGACAATTCAGAGATCCTGAACCATTAATCTTTCCTCCGGAACCACCAATCATTCAAACAGAGATTGTAGAGGAACCAACTATTAAATCAAAATCCTCTAGTGATTCAGATTCAACAAATTCAATTATGGAGAATCTGAAACCTCTAAGTATGGAAGAACGAATGAGAGCTAAACGCACTGGCCAAGGTCACACAATTACTCAACCTGACATTAATGCGCCAGATTATGAAATCAAAGGACAAATCCTACACATGGTAACTAATCAATGCCAATTTAGAGGTGCGCCGAAGGAAGATCCAAATGAACATCTTCGTACCTTTAATAGGATCTGTACTTTATTTAAAATTCGAGAAGTTGAGGATGAACAGATATATCTCATGTTATTTCCCTGAACTTTGAAGGGAGAAGCCAAAGATTGGTTAGAATCGTTACCTGAAGGGGCGATTGATACATGGGACGTTTTAGTTGAAAAATTTCTTAAACAATTCTTTCCGGCATCTAAAGCCGTAAGACTTCAAGGAGAAATAGTCACGTTCACACAAAAGCCAAATGAAACTCTATATGAAGCGTGGACAAGATTTAGAAAGTTATTAAGAGGATGTCCGCAACATGGTTTAGACACCTGTCAATTAGTACAAATATTCTACCAAGGATGCGACATCACTACAAGAAAAGACATCGATATAGCAGCTGGTGGTTCCATTATGAAGAAAACCGCAACTGACGCTTACAAAATTATTGATAACACTGCTTCCCACTCACATGAGTGGCACCAAGAAAAAGATATCGTTAGATCATCTAAAGCAGCTAGAGCTGATTCTAGCCATGACTTCGATTCCATTTCCGCAAAGATAGATGTTGTCGAGAGACGAATGGAAAAGATGACTAAAGATATCCACTCAATACGAATTAGTTGTGAGCAGTGTGGAGGACCACATTTGACAAAAGATTGTCTCAATATTGAACTAACAATGGAACAAAGAGAGAATGTTTCATACATAAACCAAATGCCTGAAAATAATTATCAGAATAATTATCAACCGCCAAGACCAATTTACAATCAAAACCAGAATTATAACCGAAATGTTCCATACAACAACCAACAAGGTCCTAGCAATCAACAAGTATCCAAAAATACTTACAATCAGCAAAGACCTATTTTTCAAAACAAACCACCACAAACCGATGATAAAAAGCCAAATTTAGAAGATATGATGTCAAAGCTACTTGAATCTCAAACGCAATTTTTCACATCTCAGAAACAAACCAATGAACAAAATGCTCAAGCATTTAGAAATCAACAAGCTTCTATTCAAAATCTGGAACAAGAAGTGAGTAACCTAGCAAGGTTGATAGGTGAAAGAAAACCGGGAAGTCTACCTAGTGATACAAATGCTAACCCCCGGAATGAAACAGCTAAAGCCATTACCACAAGAAGTGGTATTACACTTAAACCACCTGAAATGCCTGTAATTTCTGATGAAGCTATTCCTACTCCACAAGAACCACAACCTGATCAAGAAAAGGAAACAGAACCGGTAGTTGAAAAGGTTAATGAAGATAACACAGTTAAAGCTAAACCTTATGTTAAACCATACCAACCACCACTTCCTTACCCGAGTAAAATGAGAAAAGAAAGACATGAATACGAGCAATCCATATTTTTGGATATGTTTAAACAAATAAATGTAAATCTTCCTTTCATTGATGTAATTTCAGGAATGCCTGGATATGCTAAATTTCTGAAAGATCTAATCACAAATAGAAAGAAAATGGAAGAACTCTCGGCTGTTACTATGAATGCTAATTGTTCTGCAGTGCTATTGATTAAGATACCAGAAAAATTATCTGATCCAGGAAGTTTCACAATTCCATGTTTTCTGGGTAGTCTTAGTTCAATAGAAGCATTGGCAGACTTAGGTGCTAGTATAAATTTAATGTCGTATTCACTATACGCTAAACTAGACCTTGGAGGATTGAAACCAACACGAATAAGTATACAACTAGCCGATCGATCAGTAAAATATCCTAGAGGGATAACGGAAAACATGCTAGTTAAAGTTGGTACTTTAGTATTTCCAGTAGATTTTGTTATTCTGGGCATGGAAGAAGATTCTCGAGTTCCTCTCATATTAGGAAGACCATTCTTAAACACGGCTAAAGCAATAATAGACGTGTTTGGTAAGAAACTGACCCTAAGTATAGAGGACGAGAGTGTTACCTTTTCAGTGGATAGAGCCATGCAACAACTGCAATCTGCAGATGATACATGTTATTATATTCAAACTATAGATTCACATGCAGAATTATTAGAAGAATTTCCAGAATTACAAGGAACAAGAGAATGTTCTTTAGGAGAAGGAACTGAACCAATTGATGAAACTGAAATATTAGCTACACTTATGGCTAATGGATATGAACCAACAACAGAAGAAATTCAAATGCTAAAAGAAGAAGACAGATATCGATACAAATCATCGATAGAAGAACCACCGACATTAGAGTTAAAGCCACTTCCAAACCATTTGGAATATGCTTATTTACATGGTGAATCTGAATTACCTGTAATAATATCGTCTTCTCTTACGAAAAATGAAAAATCTCAACTTATTTCTGTGCTGAAAGCTCATAAACCAGCTATTGCATGGAAAATTCATGATATTAAAGGAATAAGTCCTTCGTATTGCACACATAAAATCCTTATGGAAGAAGGTCATAAAAAGTATGTGCAATGCCAAAGAAGACTAAATCCTAATATGCAAGAAGTTGTTAAGAAAGAAATTATTAAACTGCTTGATGCAGGTTTAATTTATCCAATTTTTGATAGTCCATGGGTAAGCCCAGTTCAATGCGTACCCAAGAAGGGTGGCATGACTGTCATCACAAATGAGAAAAATGAGCTTATTCCTACTAGGACTGTAACAGGATGGCGTGTTTGTATTGATTATAGAAAATTAAATGACGCCACCAGAAAAGATCACTTTCCCTTACCTTTTATTGATCAAATGCTGGAAAGATTAGCCGGAAATAGTTACTATTGTTTTCTTGATGGTTTTTCTGGATATTTTCAAATTCCAATAGCACCCGAGGACCAAGATAAAACCACATTCACGTGCCCTTATGGTACTTTTGCTTACAAACGCATGCCATTTGGACTTTGCAACGCCCATGCAACCTTTCAAAGGTTCATGATGGCGATTTTTCACGACATGATAGAAGAATGCATGGAAGTTTTCATGGATGACTTTTCAGTCTTAAATGATACTTTTGAAACATGTCTAGTTAACCTTGAACGAATGCTTATTAGATGCGAACAATCAAATCTAGTACTTAATTGGGAGAAATGCCATTTCATGGTTAAAGAATGCATCGTTCTTGGTCATAAAATTTCAAAGGAAGGAATTGAAGTGAATAGAGCTAAAGTAGATGTAATTGCTAAAATTCCATATCCCACCAATGTTAGAGGAGTTAGGAGTTTTCTAGGGCATGCCGGTTTTTACCGACGTTTCATAAAATATTTTTCTAAAATTGCCACTCCTATGAACAAACTCCTAGAAAAGGATGCTCCTTTCATCTTTTCAGATGAATGCATCAAATCTTTTAATATTCTTAAAGAAAAACTCACTAATGCGCCGATTATGATAACTCCAAATTGGAATCTACCGTTTGAACTTATGTGCGATGCAAGTGATTTTGCAATGGGAGCCGTTTTAGGATAAAGGATTGAAAAACGATTTCTACCTATTTATTATGCTAGTAAGACGTTACAAGGAGCACAAACGAATTACACAACTACTGAAAAAGAACTCCTTGCTATTGTCTTTGCTTTTGACAAATTTCGTTCATATCTCGTTCAAGCAAAAACGGTGGTCTATACCGACCATTCTACTCTTAGATACATATTTTCGAAACAAGATGCCAAACCACGATTAATCATTTAGATCTTAATCTTACAAGAGTTTGATATTGAAATCCGAGATAAAAAGGGAGTAGAAAATCTCGCCGCTGATCATCTTTCTCCTCTTGAAAATCCTGAATTAGAAGTTCTAAATGAATCGGCAATACAAGACAACTTTCCTGATGAATATCTATTGAAGATAGATTATAATGAAATTCCATGGTTTGCAGACTATGCAAACTACTTAGTATGTGGATTCCTTGAAAAAGGATTGTCGTATCAAAAACGAAAGAAATTCTTTAGCGATATAAAACACTATTTCTGGGAAGATCCACATTTGTTTAAAAGTTGTCCCGATGGAATAATACACCGATGTGTATTCGGAAATGAAGCTAGTAAAATCTTAAACCATTGTCACACAGGACCAACAGGAGGGCATTATGGGCCTCAGCTCACAGCAAGAAAATTTTACGATGCTGGATTCTATTGGCCTACAATTTTCAAAGACGCACACCTTCTTTGCAAATCTTGTGATGCTTGTCAAAGGGCCGGAAAAATAAGTCAACGTGATGAAATGCCACAAAATGTCATTCAAGTATGTGAAGTATTTGACGTTTGGGGTATTGACTTTATGGGTCCATTTCCAAAATCTCATAATAATCTCTACATTCTCGTTGCCATTGATTATGTATCTAAATGGGCAGAAGCACAAGCTCTCCCAACTAATGATGCACGAGTTGTAGTCAACTTTTTAAAACGTCTTTTTGCAAGGTTCAGAACACCGAAAGCTTTAATAAGTGATCGGGGTACTCAATTTTTCTAATAATCAACTTGAGAAAGTTCTCAAAAGATATGGAGTAACTCATAAAATCTCCACTGCATATCATCCACAAACAAGTGGACAAGTTGAAAATACCAACCGAGCTTTAAAATGTATTCTAGAGAAAAACCGTAGGATCAAATCCGAAGGAATGGTCCATTAAATTGGAGGATGCACTTTGGGCTTTTAGAACAGCCTACAAAACTCCAATTGGAACCACACCTTTTAGACTCGTTTACGAAAAAGCATGTCATCTTCCAGTAGAAATTGAACACAAAGCATTTTGGGCTTTGAAGACATGTAATCTTGATTTACATGAAGCTGGACGTCTACGGTTAAGTCAACTAAATGAAACAGAAGAATTGAGACATGAAGCATACGAAAATTCGTTAATCTATAAAGAAAGAACGAAGAAATGGCATGATAAAAGAATCAGAAGTTCAAAAGAATTTAAAGAAGGAGACAAAGTTCTTCTTTTCAATTCAAGATTCAAGCTATTTCCTGGAAAATTGAAATCAAGATGGTCTGGACCATTCATCGTCAAAAGAGTTTTCCCATACGGAACAATAGAGTTAATAAATTCAAATCGGATTGAATTTAAAGTTAATGGTCACAGAGTTAAACATTACATACATGGTCCGATGGAAGTTGACAATGAAGTCAATCATAATTTCACCAAACAAGAAAACTTTCAAAATGAAAACATAAATATTTTATTAACAACATATGAAAAATCAAAAATGGAAAATAAGGAGAATTCAAATTGGAGTGATGAAGAAGAATTCTTATACAACCCTCCTATTCCAAGAAACGAAGAAAAATGTGAACAAGAAGTTCAAACAGAAATGAAAGAACCAAGAAAAGAACACCCGAAAAAGGTTTACAAACCAACTCGACTTACAAAAGCAGGAGACCCGGGTGAATTTATCATTTCTTGCTTACTTAATGATGGTGCTGTATATAATGGACTCGAAGATTTAGGAGCAAGTGCAAATATTATGCCTCTTTCCTTATACAAAAGATTAGGTATGGGTAAATTAAAACCAACCAAAATAGGTGTTCAATCATTTGACCTAACCATTAAACACTCGGTTGGAATAGCAAGTAATTTACTTGTTAACGTGGGAAGTTTGATCTTTGTTACAAACTTCATAGTGACTAATATGGAGGAAAACCTTGATATTCCTCTAATTTTAGGTCGCCCATTTTTAGTAACCACCGAGGCATTCATTGATGTAAGAGAAGGTAGAATGACACTTAGGGATGGTGATAAATCGATCACCTTTGTGAACCGAAAGTTTAGATCTCCACCAACCAAAACTGTTAAAACAATAAAAATGCATAAGTGTGGGGAAGATGAAGAAACACTTAATGATGATCCGATCACAAAGAACCCCGTTGAAGATACGAAATTAGATGAACCCGTTTTTAACAGTTCAACGAAGAAACTTTATAAACGGATTCACGATGCTAAGATTAAGGGAAACTTTAAGTTAGGTAATCGATTAGTATCCAATTTATCGCCAAAAGAAAAGGCGATGTTAGTTAAATTTGTGAAAGTTACGGAGGAAATCAACAAATGGATTGAAACAAAAGTCAGAGATATACAAGTTATTGATGCTTCAATTGAAAATAACGTTAACACCACATATAACTAAGTGTGGGGAGGTTCGAATCTTTTTAGGGTAATATGTATTTCTGTTAGAGTTAGATTTTCTGTTTTCGTGTAGTTCTCGAGAATGGAATCCGAATGGTCTTTCCCTAGCAGACCCTAAAGAACTAGTCTTCTTCCCCCATTCTGAATTTTTATTTTTTTAGGTTTTACGAGATGAAGAATTCCTGTGAACTAAACCATGGTCTAATGCTACATGCTTTGATCACTAAACGTAATAATGACACACTCCCGAGTGACCTGGTATCAGTAATAAGAGCCAAATTAGACGGAGTAAGAAAAGAACTCAGAAACGATCATAATAAGTTACTTTTTGGTAAAGGAAAATCAAAATCCGCAGCGAAAAGAAGAGCACAACACCTTGAAAGATGTCACAAATGCGGAAAATGGTCACAAGAAGGAAAATGCTCGACGAATCAGACATATTCCAATACCGAGTTCGTTACTTTATGCAGAGATGGACCGTTCATATGTTTAGAAGAAAAAACGTTGAATGCTCGAGGTTACGCCTATGTAGCTATGGAAAACCAATTAGTCCGACTATCTTATGAGTGGGCTAAAACAGGTCACTGAGAATTCTATTTCACAGGTAAGTATGTACAGTTTTTATTTTTATTTTTATTATTTTTAACCTTTTGATAATAAACGCTAAATCGTTCGCTATAAAATATTAAATTGGTATTCAATAAAATTAGGTATGCGTAACCGAAATTATTGATATCATACAAAAATTTATTACATCACTGCGAAATTTACCGTTTATTCTTCAGGTATAAATATCTTTAATCAATCAACCCAAAATATTTCAAAAATTCGTCAGGAGTAAAACTTGGTAATATAGCCGAAATTACTTTACCGAAAAGAGGGGCGTATATTTTTGATAATATTTGATTGATTAAAGTGGGATAAAAGACCAAAAAGATTTTTAATTTTTATTTTTACTTTGTTTTTAAAATTAATATATAAATATTAAATTAATATTGTAAACTTCTTTTTAAAATCAATATTTTTAAATTTGTAAATATTTGAAAAATTAATATTTTTAATATAAGTTTGTATGTATAAAAATAAAAATATAATATAAGTTTGGTGTGAATTTTTAATTTTTAATAAAATAAATTTTTAATTTTATGCATTTTAAATTTAAGTTTGGTGTGAATTTAAAAACATAAATGTATTTTATTTTATTAAGTTAAAAATGTGAGTTTTAAAATTCGTCGTGAGTTGAAAACTAGGTCGTTTAACCGAAATTGCTCTACCCAAGGGAGGGACGAGAACTTTTATTATCATTATTTTTAATCTTATTGAATTAAAGTATGCCAAAAACATTTAAAAAACTCAAAAATCTTTACTTTTAAAACCGCGCTTTGAATTGACAAATTTTAAAATTTTGTCGAGGGACGGACTAGGACAACGATCCGAAACGCCCTCATCCTAAAAAGAAATAAAATTTTAATTTTTAATTAATTATATGTTTCATTAGTATAAGGTTTTTATAAAAAAAAAAAAAACAAAAAAACAAAATGATACTGTACCCGAACCCCATGCGATCGCATGGGATTTGGCCTTCAGGACCATGCGATCGCATGGTGCTGGATTTCAGGACAGGAACAAAAACTCAGCGAGTTCTGCTCCGCACCACTCCACACACACATACACGAGCACTCTCCAAAAACCTCTCAAATTTCATCATTTTTCACCAAAATTTACCAAATTTCTTGCTACAATTCGCTCTAAACATGAAATTGTTCAGAAGTTTATCAAGAAAGGTAACAATTACATCCCTAAACCTCTTTAAATTTGATTTTTAGTGTTCTTGAGCTATATTTTTCCTAATTTGATTTTGTTAATTTCTATTGTAATTAGAGTTAAATTGTTAGTATTTTATGCATGTATAACCTAGATTGATGCTATTTAACATGATTTGAAGCCAAAAACTTCAAAAATTTTAGAAATCTAGGGTTTGTGTTCTTGAGCAATTTGGGGCTTTTTGATATAAACAGGCTATGGCCGATTTTTGTCATGAATTATTGCTAAATTAAGTAGTGTAACATGTTTAGGTAGCTAAATGATCCAAACTTTGATCCTAAACATGATTTTTGAGAATTAAAGTAAACTTTTTAGGTTCAAAATTCATGAACTTGATTAATTTGATATAATTGCCATTTGAGACTTGTTTAATTGCTAGTAATGACTATTTTGACATGTTATTTGAGTTAAATGCTTATAAACTTTGTATACATTTTCATATATGCTTATTTGAAAAAGTGTAGAATTGTTAAAGTTGTGAAAATGTGTATAAGTTTAATTTTGATTGAACATGTTAATTTAATTGTTTCAAGTTGTCATTTTGCTAACACTAATGCATATTTGGATGCACAAATTTTATGTTTAATGTGTTTTGCAGAGATTTACAAATACTGATGGTGCTTCATCATCATCTAGACGACCTGCTCCAGAACCTGAACCAGAAATGTAATATGAACCTGAACCGGAACAACAACAGGAACCACAACAACAGCCTGATCAACACGTACCTTATTATGATCCGCTACAATTTGTTGATGCCTTTATAGTATTTCCGATGCATCCTCCAGTAGAATACCCAACGATTCCTGAACATACGTTGCATCCTAATCTGAGATTCGATAGAAGCTGGAGAGATTACCCATCATATCAAAGTAACAAATTCAAACTAATACCGAAAAATGTAGAAGTGCCTAGGGTAATCGATTGGGATCCTTTGGAAAGGGTCCAACTAGCTAACTCAGTTAGGGAACATCTGATCCAAAGGTATGGCAGTTCTTCTTTTACCGATTGGGAACGTCTATTCACCATTCTTAGGCCTGTATATAAGGAATGGTGTGTTGAGCTCATGAGTACTATAGCGTTAAATGTAGATGTAGATAGATTAGATGATAGAAGTTTTCTTAGATTTATACTTGGCCTTAGGATGTACAGGATGTCCATGCTGGACATGGCCAGGGCTTTACAGATATATACTCCTGGTGAATTACTACTACCCGATTGTATGAATTTGATTTATCATGGTGAAAGGGTAGATAGGAATTTTGACGCGAACGCGGTCTGGAGGCGTATGTTAAACTATAATGTTTTTACACTGGGAGGAAAACACTCCTACTTACATATTAACAAAGCCGAGCTTCGTATAATTCATAGATTTTTGGCTAACTCGATTACACAGAGAGGTCACAACAAGGAGAAAATGACCTTACATGATTTATTTTACCTAAAGTGTATTCGAGACCCAAGAAGCTTTGTTAATATCCCTTACTGTGTTGGTTTTTATTTGTCTAAGATGGTGGAAGGAATACAGGAAGGGGGGATAATAGGAGGAGGTATTTTTGTTACTCTCATTGGAGAGTATTTAGGTATAGATAGGGACCAAGGGGGTCCACTTATGGTATGTAGGGAACAGGTTGAGCCTTTAGGATTGAAGGTCTATCAGGGTGCTAAGGTATTAAAGAGCAGACGCAACCAGCCAGTACCCTATAAAGGTAGTCATTCTCAGGTAGAGAGAGTTTTAGATGAGGAAATGGAGGAAGCAGATGACATTAGGGATGTCATTAGGGAGGCTATGACTGACATCTACCAGCATGTAGATGAGGTAGATATGACAAACGGGGAGAGATTTAGTCGGATGGAGCAGTGGCAAGCCCGGAATGATTACGAGCATTCCAGGCAACGACGGCATGATAGATGGGACTATCATCAGCGTCAGATTATGAGCCGGCTGTCACCTCAGGATCACTACGTTCCGACCCGACCCGCTTACTATCCTCCACACCAGCCCGAGATGAGACCACCATATACTCTCTACAACCCTAACCAGGCCTACCAGTACACCTATCACCAACCATGGAACCCGGACGACGACATGAACTGGAACCCCTATCCAGATTGATATAGTTCCTGTTGGTAATTTTTATGATTTTTATCTTTTTATTATTTCTATTTATTTATGTTTAAACACATTATATTTTGATACATTAATGTATTGTTTAATATTTTTATTATTTGGTACTAATATTTCATATTTGATTTGAAAGTAGGATTTTTAGTCCCATTTCAAATTGCCATGCATGTTTATATTTGTATGTATGTATATTGTCAATTGTACACAACAGGGTAAAACAGCAATTTTCAAAGACTGGCATTAAGTTCAGCAAAAGCTACTAATTTTGACGACAAAACGAAAAACAAATGTGATGTAACAATAAGACGGAATGAACAAATGATGTGCACCATTTATCATTCAGCAAACAAACGCCAATATGTTTGGAAACTTTGGTAAAATTTAATCATTTTTCTACGCTAATCACCCTCAATAATTTAAATTGTTACTGATTTCTTGCAAATGAGGACATTGCAAGATCTTAAGTGTGAGAAGGGGTTAAATTCTTTCGGATTTTTAAAATTTTTAGTTTAAACACTTGGTTACCATTAAAATGCTAGTAACGCAGTAGCTGTATTAGAATCTAGTGCTCTCTGATAATAAAGAACAGCCCTAGTCTTATATACTGACTACCCAATTCTAGTAAAAATTTTCAAAATTTTCAATTAAATGAACTCAAAATCATGTTTATACATATTTATGAACGATAAAACTAGGTGTTAACACCGAAATTATTGTTACCTCGGAAAAGGACATAAATTGAGAAACAACCCAAAATGTTAGAATTCATTTAAAATGGAATAGAGGACAATAAAAAGGCAAAGAAAAAGAAACTAAAAGCCAAGTGTGGGAAAATTTACCAAGTTATTTTGAACATATGTCACATATTTTTGTAACAAATAATTGAAAATACTTTTGCTTTGGACTAAACTAAACAGTTTTACCCGATTTACTGTAATATATTTGAAAGAAAGATGGATCTACACGATGAATCAATTCTATCATTAAAAGGAAGTAAAGTCTTCCGAAAAAGACACGCGCTTCTTGATTTAGGTCAAGAAGTTGTCGTCCAGACCAGTTGTAGAGTCTACGAAAAACCTTGAAAAGTTTTCTCGAAAATCAGCTGGAAATCCACGGACCTCAGCTTCAAACAGGGTCGCCAAATGGTCAGACTTATCCTAACCATGAGAGGATCTATCTCGTAAAATGGGGAGGACGCCGTGCAAATTATCTTGATAAGACTAATGAATCAGACCCCCAGAAAAGGATAATCTCCTTAAAGATCAAAAATCAGCCTTTAAGCCTGATATTACTCAATCCTAGAGATTGACTTTAAAGATTGAGAATTACAAACTCATGGAATTCGATGATATCTAAACTCGAGCTTGAACGAGAAAATATTTTGATCAAAATTACAAACCGATTTGTTTTCCGAAAACCCATTTTTAATGCGTTCATTACCATTGAACGTAAAATCCTAGGAATTCACCTGGAATTCATAAGGTCATCTGAACCAAATCGGGTGTCAACCGTAAGAACGGTGGTTGCATAGTATGGTCGAAGACAGAACCTTGTGCCAAACTGAAAAATTATAAGGGTGAGCTTTACTATTGCTCCTCCCAAGGATAGTAATTGCATCCGACACGTTATAAACCATAATTAAAAGCATGTCAGGGGACATTGCCTTAACAGTTGCTTGTTCAACGCTTTCCTTTACAACCGGACGGTAGTTTACCGAAAGGTAATATACGGAGCAAGTATACTGGACGTGTTACTTTCCCAATACAAGGTTAGCAAGTGGGTGACACAAAACCGCAAGTTTTGAGCTAAAATTTTCAAATCTGAAACCCACCAAACCCACAAAAATATTTTGCAACACCGGTGAAGGGTTATTCCGGAAAACTTATCTAGGGTAAAAGCTAGATTTAATTTTCAAAAGATCAAATGTTTTCATAAAGATCCAATTTCCTTAAGGGATCTAAATTTTATAGTCATGTGGGACTGTAAACCACATAGTTACTACCATTGTTCATACCGCCGTATAGAAATCACTGATGTACAAAGTGTGAAGAATAAAGAAGTTATTCTAGTATGTTTTTATTTCAAGACTATATTACTTGAGGACAAGCAACGCTCAAGTGTGGGAATATTTGATAATGCTAGAAACGAACATATATTTCATAGCATTATCCCTCAAGAAAGACAAGCTTTTAGTTGCAATTGTTCTATTTACAAGTGATGTTCGTTTAAATAATAAAAGGTGAAGACAAAAGACAGATTCGACGAATTGAAAACGCAAACGACCAAAAAGCTCAAAAGTACAAAGTACAATTAAAGTGGTTCAAATTATTGATGAGAAACGTCTCAAAATTACAAGAATACAAGACGCAAAACGCAAAATACAAGATATTAAATTGTACGCAAGGACGTTCGAAAATCCGGAACCGGGACCAGAGTCAACTCTCAACGCTTGACGCAACGGACCTAAAATTACAAGTCAACTATGCACATGAATATAATATAATATATAATTAATTCTTAAAATTAATATATATATTATATTATATATTATAAACGTCGGCAAGCTAGGAAACAAGCTCTTGTGAGCTGGAAAAAGGGGCCAGGCGATCGCATGGCCTGGAAGAACAAATTCGATGCGATCGCATGGCAGTAGGTGGCTGGCCACATCCTATAAATTTCGCAGTTTGGTGATCAGTTTTATATATCTTTCCTCTATCTCTCACTCGTATAATATATATATATATATATATATATATATATATATATATATATATATATATATATATATATATATATATATATATATATATATATATATATATATATATATATATATATATATTATAATTTTAATTCTAATAATAAGGGTATGTTAGCAAATGTTGTAAGGGTGTAAGTCGAAATTCTGTCCGTGTAACGCTACGCTATTTTTAATCATTGTAAGTTATGTTCAACCTTTTTAATTTAATGTCTCGTAGCTAAGTTATTATTATGCTTATTTAAGACGAAGTAATCATGATGTTGGGCTAAAAATATTAACACGGGGTAATTGGACTTTGTACCATAATTGGGGTTTGGACAAAAGAACGACACTTGTGGAAATTAGACTATGGGCTATTAATGGGCTTTATATTTATTTAATTAAATGATAGTTTGTTAATTTAATATAAAGACTTACAAGTGGACGTACCTATAAATAACCATATACACTCGATCGGACACGATGGGCGGGATATTTATATGTACGAATAATCGTTCATTTAACCGGACACGGGAATGAATTAATAGTTAATAGACTTATTAAAACAGGGGTGAATTATGTACAAGGACACTTGGCATAATTGATAACAAAGTATTAAAACCTTGGGTTAAACGCAGTCGATATCCTAGTGTAATTATTAAACAAAGTATTAAGACCTTGTTACAGTTTAAGTCCCCAATTAGTTGGAATATTTGACTTCGGATATAAGGATAATTTGACGAGGACACTCGCACTTTATATTTATGACTGATGGACTGTTATGGACAAAAACCAGACGGACATATTGAATAATCCAGGACAAAAGACAATTAACCCATGGGAATAAACTAAAATCAACACGTCAAACATCATGATTACGGAAGTTTAAATAAGCATAATTCCTTTATTTTCATATTTAATTGCACTTTTAATTATCGCACTTTTTTCATGACCCGTCCTAATCCATCCGGACGAAGTCCACATCGATTATAAACGATTCATAATAGTTGATTACATTGCGAGGTACTTGACCTCTATATGATACAATTTATAAACATTGCATTCATTTTAAAAGACAAATTTTCATTTACATCGAAAGTTGACGGCATGCATACTATTTCATGATATATCTAACTATAATTGACTAAATAATAATCTTGATGAATTCAACGACCCGAATGCAACGTCTTTTGAAATATGTCATGAATGACTCCAAGTAATATCTCTAAAATGAGCAAATGCACACCGGAAGATTTCTTTCATACCTGAGAATAAACATGCTTTCAAGTGTCAACCAAAAGGTTGGTGAGTTCATTAGTTTAACATAAATAATCATTTCCATCATTTTAATAGACCACAAGGTTTTCATTTCCAGTTCTCATAAATAAGCGTCCCATGCATAGAGACAAAAATATCATTCATATGGATTGAACACCTGGTAACCGACGTTAACTTAATGCATAAAATATCCCCAAACAGAACCTCTCGTTTGTATAATGATAATCTCGAAGTACTAAAGCATTCTTACCCCGAATGGGATTTGTCAAGGTCCATAGATCTATCTTTAGGATTCGCGTCAATCAGGGGCCATTTCCCTAAATTCTTAGGTTACCAGACTTGAAGGGCGATATTCGGTTAATAATCCAACCATAGAATGTAATTTTAAGTACTTGTGTCTATTTCGTAAAACATTTATAAAAGCAGCGAATGTATTCTCAGTCCCAAAAATATATATAGCAAAAGCATTTAAAAAGGGAGCAAATGAAACTCACACGTTGTATTTTGTAGTAAAAATACATATGACGACATTGAACAATGCAGGGTTGGCCTCGGATTCACGAACCTATATCATTTGTGTATATATTAAAATGTATAATCATAATCAAACAAATATGTAAATTATTATTATTGATATAATTTTTGTATTAATATCATATGTATATGTCGATTTATATATTTTATAACAATATCAATATATTTAGGTTTTGTATTAATATATTTTTACATAACTATCTTTCGTTTGCAAAATTAATATTTATGATAATACCCGATTTAAGGATAATACTAATAATGATAGTATTAGTAGTAATATTAATAATAAAAAATGTGAATACAAATGTTAATTTTAATAAAGATAATAACTTTAATAATAAGGTTATGTGATAGGTTAAATAATAAAAATTTTAAAAATCATATTAATGATACTAATAATAAATATAAGAGTTATATTATTTTTACAATAAAAACATTAGTTTTGATTCTATTTCCTAAGACTTAATAATACTTAGTACTAATATTTTGTAATAATAACTATAAATATGATAATAATATTAATGTTAATGATAATAATAATAAATTGCATTATGATAGTGATAATAATACTAATAATACTTATTATTACTACTTAATGATAATAATAATAATAATAATAATAATATTAATTATACATATGATCCTATTCTAACGTTAATACAATAATAATTATCTTAATAATATCAATAATTATTTATAATCATAATATTAACCTTAATAATAAGATTCATAATAATAACAATAATACTTATAATAATAATTATAATGATAATAATTATCATACTTATACATGTAATAATAATAATAATGTTTATAACATTAATGATAACAATAATAATAATACTATAATCATAACAATAGTAGTAGTAATAATAATAATAATAATAATAATAATAATAATAATAATAATAATAATAATAATAATAATAATAATAATAATAATAATAATAACTACCTCATAAATATGAGCTTATTCTTACATAATAATAATGTTTATAACATTAATGATAACAATAATAATAATACTATAATCATAACAATAGTAATAATAATAATAATAATAATAATAATAATAATAATAATAATAATAATAATAATAATAATAATAATAATAATAATAATAATAACTACCTCATAAATATGAGCTTATTCTTACATAATAATAATGTTTATAACATTAATGATAACAATAATAATAATACTATAATCATAACAATAGTAATAATAATAATAATAATAATAATAATAATAATAATAATAATAATAATAATAATAATAATAATAATAATAATAATAATAACTACCTCATAAATATGAGCTTATTCCAAAAAAAATGGCTGTTGCAAGACTCGAACCCAAGATCACTAGTTAACATGCTAACACCCAGCACCACTCATCTGTTCCCATTTATCTGATATATACCCGTATTACTTATTTATAAATGATCTTTCTGTTTTCCTATTTTGTTCATCATCTTCAATTACACATCGACCATCTCAGAATCAAACATACAAAAATTTAAAGACTTGTTTTATTACTGAAACAGAAGCAAATACGACTCATAAAAGTGTTTGAATTAAATTAGAACAGAATTAAATAAATAAAAAATAAAGCAGCAGGTTCGTTTATGAGTTCAAGAACTCCAACATCAATTTTGAAATTTTGACTGTTATAGCTCACGAATCCTACATGAAATAAGTTCTAAATCTCTCCTAGAAACTTTCTAGATTTTCAATTTGACCAGAATCAATAACAGAAAGTCGAATTTTTATGAAGAACATAATGTTTGACTTTTTAATTTAAAACGTTGACTCAAAAATTCAATCTCGATATTAAAAATTAGGAGATGAAACTTTGCAGAAAGATTCATTAGAGTAATACTAACACAATTGCATTATTAGTTTCTGAAAATTAATTTGAATTCGAGCTGTTGTGAAAAAGAAACAAGAACAGAGGTAGTCGACATGTTCTTAAACGTTTTCTAATTAAATTCGTTTAAATTAAAAGCTGTAATAGTTGTTTGTGATCCAGTTGTTAATATAAAGACGTCTGATCTCAATTACCACTGTATGTGATCGATTATATATTGTATTGATGATTGACAGGATATTCGATTAAATCAGGAAGGAGATAAAATAATTAACAGCGGATTAACAAATCTGTACGAATGAAAGTGATATGTAACAAATTTGAGATTAAAACAAAACTGGATTACAGTAGATTGCTACGTGAATTCCTGATTCCAAATCTTTATGTACGATTTTTGTTGAATTATATAATTAATAAATATATTAAGAATAATAATAATAATAATAATAATAATAATAATAATAATAAATAAATAAATAAATAAATAAATAATATAGATTTCTTAATGTATATATATCTGTATATAACACCTATATTTTTATATATATCTGTACATATATATATTTGTATTTATATATCTCTGTATTTATATATCTCTTATATATTTATTTATTTATTTATTTATTTTTATTTTTTTTATAATTAATCATAATATTAAGTAATACTCTTAATATTATACATAAGAATAAATAATAATGCAAATTTATAATAATATAATAGTAATAATAATATTACTACTAATGATGATTATTTTAGTTACTATAAAATGTATAACAATAATATTATAAATATCAATATTACTAATTTTAAAAAGGATAATATTATTAATAATAACATTAATATCAATAATAACAATACTAATAATAATGATATTAATATTATTCATGTTTCATGATAATTTAAATGTATTAGCTTTCAGTAATATAACTAATACTGACTTAAATGTTAATATTGTTATTAATAATATTAATGAAAGTACTATTAATATTAGTATTACATTTTTTTTAACTTGTAAATACACTTAACATGTTAGGATTATATATAATAATCATACATTATATATATATATATATATATATATATATATATATATATATATATATATTATATGATAACATGTGTTATATATTTATTATAAATACTTTATATAATATGTGTATGCATATTAAATGAAAAGATGTAATTGTCTTTTATATATATATATATATATATATATATATATATATATATATATATATATATATATATATATATATATATATATATATATATATATATATATATACATATATATACATATACATATATAAGTATTGTATATTATAATAATCTCTCATCATAGAAATAAATTTAAACATATAGTATATCATATAATAACTTTTATTGATTATTTATTATTTCTAAGATATAGACATAATACAATATATTAGAAGTCATATATATTTATATATAGATTCACTTTTAATAGTTACTTAATGATTCTGTTTTATTATTTTACATTTTTAACTCAAATGATTAAATTATATTTTTATTAATTCAAAATATTATATATATACACTTTATATATATATATATATATATATATATATATATATATATATATATATATATATATACATTTTTATTTACACACAACTGTTCGTGAATCGTCGAGAATAGTAATAGGTTTAAGTGTATCCATGTAAACAGTTCAAAGATTTTTAGATTCAATTAAATAGACTTTTGCTTATCTTGTCGAAACCATAAAAAAAATTAAGTTTAAATTTGGTCAGAAATTCCCGGGTCATCACAACTTTTATTTACTGTCATTGTATTTAATTGCACTTTTAATTATCGTATTCTTTAATTATCGCAATTTTATTTTATCGCACTTTTATTTATTGCAATTTCATTATCGCTATTTAATTTACGTTTTAATTTAAGTTATATTTATTTTTAATATTTTACATTAAGTTTTAACTGCGACTTAAGTTTTAAAATCGACAAACCGGTCATTAAACGGTAAAAACCCCCCTTTTTATAATAATAATATTACTTATATATTTTTGTATTTTTACAAATATAGTTTTTAAAAATATAGCGTTAAGCTTGGCTAAGATCCCTGTGGAACGAACCGGACTTACTAAAAACTACACTACTGTACGATTAGGTACACTACCTATAAGTGTTGTAGCAAGGTTTAGGTATATCCACTCTATAAATAAATAAATCACTTGTGTAAAATTGTATCGTATTTAATAGTATTTTGTAGCAAATATATAACTATTTTATACACCACCTCTCACACATCACCATCCGTAAATCAACAATTGATTTTACGCTACGCTTAATGGAACGAATCATGTCTATCAGAGAAGAATACAACCTCCACCTCCAGAGAGAAGACAATAATGTTGAAATCCTAGAAGAGCGCATTCAAGACTTCATCAATACCCTTCACGATCATATCTACCGCGAAGAAAGGCAACGAGAGCACAATTCAGTGGTTCGCACTATTCTGGAAACAAGATTCTGTCGAGATCAGAAGATCATTTATGCTAAGGTTTACAACGCCTTAGCTAGATCTGCACTTTCGTTCACAGCAAATCAACGAGCACTACTGACTCTCATCCGGAAGCATATGGATCTTTCCACCGGACGCCTGAATTATCACTCTGATTTGCAAATGATCGAGGATATTCACAATTTTTTCGCTCTATTGGAAAGAGATAATTTTGAAAGAACACCAGAGAAGATAGTGATTTACGTAACAATTGATCACCACACTGATCTGATTATCAAAGAGTTACGAGACGCAGTCACAGAAGAAGTAAGACGCAATAATTCGTTTTCTCATCTTGAACCAGACCGAGTCAACCTTGCCACCTTTGTTACGAAGCAGATAGCACGTATCTTCCAAGAATCTACGGATCCTAGTTTCACATTCAAAGCAGGATGCAGGGAGATATACTCAAAAACGGTGACATTAATGCTTGGGTCAGGGCTGCTTTTCACTTCTTTCCAGCTTCGCCTCTTAGTAAATCTGTGCAAGGCTACAAACTCGTACTGTGGAGACCACCGTTCAGAAGATTTTGAGATACTGAAGATACAATTTCTGACACTATTTGAAGATCTCCGAAATGAACATCCTATCAGAGAAGTAATCACCACCAGTACTATCTCAATGATTGACATTCATAGATCAATCAGTAGAGCAGTGGATCATATTCTTATCGGACTTCAAGATCTGTCACGATCCGAAACCACATACTACCTATCTTTCAGAAGATCTTCTAGAGAAGTACCGGATCTACTACCACTTTTGGTCCGACACTTTCTCAGGATTTATCCACCGAGACTCACATTCCCTCAAGAAGACCAAGATCACAACTACCAAAGGGGAATGTCTGCTTTTTAGGCATCATTATGGTCGAGCCAACGACCTTAAACAAAAGCGCTTCTCGGGAGGCAACCCGTGCAATAAAATAGAATAGAAGAATAAAGGATGACAAAGGAGCCAATCAATAAAGGACGTAACTTCCAAGATTGCAAGCCATCCAGTTTCTTCAAAGAAACCACACCTGCTAGGGGTACTCCTTTCTTCCCGTTACTAGCTCAAATTTTAAAATATGCCATATCCTAGCTTATTCACTAAGTGTGGGATTCCAACCCAAATAAACACTAGACAAATATTCCCAAATCTTCGACTAAAACTCCTAAGTGTGGGATACACTAGGAACATTGAGAACAATGTTCGTCTAAGTGTGGGATGTTGGTATAATATTTTATGCTGTCTTAAAATAACTCATTACGAAGATTCCAAGTTCTTATGCCAAATTTCAAAAAAATTTAACAAGAGAAAGCCTTTCCAAAAAAGTATTTTCGAAAACCTGAAACGTTTGTAAATAAAAGTAAGGCTTAAGTAAAGGTGGAAATCTTTTTTGGACGAACCAAATCTCTAATACAGCATTGCATGACTAGGCATTATCGATCCAAATTGATTATGGTGAGGCACCCAAATAAGACCAACATTAATCTTTAATGCTTCGCTGTTTTCCGTTGAGAGTGCCGATGTCTGTACTCAGAATCAGAACTTTCTCTAGATCTGCATTTCCAAGTAGCGAAATGTGATCCGGTTATAATCAGAAGAGCTAGCCATTTGTCAAAATGAACCTTTCACACCTCCATTTCTTTTACCACACCAATCCATCTACATCATCTTTACTATCACTCGAAAAATCCAGAAAATGAGATTCCTTCCGAAAATGCGATGTTATAAACCTCTCAAGTATCCTGGCAAAGGTCTTGGAAAAGTTTAGCGGCAAAAAGTTTCTCGAGGTAAAATCCAAAAAAAAAATGTATTTCAAAGTTCTGAAAAAAGGAGCAGAACTTATAAACTGAAACGCCGAAGAAGGACTTGACCGCAAATTAAATGATAAAAAGTTCAAAAGTGCTTTTCAAAAATATCAGCACTCCTATCTATCTTAAATTCCGAATAAAAGTATACAGAAAGACTGTATTACCCTTATTCTCACCCCTGAAAAACAACTTCACCACCACTCCAAAATTCCTTTCCATCATTGACAAATGACCTAGAAGCTATGGTTACTACCGCTCTCACATTAGTAGCATGGATTTGAGACTTTATCAAGCCTATGACGATGGGTGCAACATGACTGGCTATGAGTAAATACATTTCTTAGATCTATAGGAAACCCTAAACAATATAAGTGATTTGAGTGACCCGTGAAAGCTAGCCTAAGTTATGTAACCTCCTCGCATGCTTGCAGAGATAGTTTTAACCCTAACATGGATGACTCACCTTATCTTTCGCTCTTATAATAAAAAGCAAACCGCTTAGGCTATTAGAAAAGAAACTCCGAAAAGATTTCTTAAGGTAAAAATGAGAGTTTGCTTGAGAACAAGCAAAGTCTAAGTGTGGGATATTTGATATCGACTAAAAGTCACGTTTTCACCTCGAGATTAAGGCCCAAAAACAATAAAGTTCTAAACTTTATCGCTAAAATACCTGCTTCGTCGGTTAAAATTGAAGAACAAGTGATTACGAAGACGGTGCAAAAAGAATCAAGAGAATCGGAGCTAAAACGAAGATTCTAGAGCGAAAACGGTGAAAGATAGGAAATCAAGTTACGATTCAGCGAAATAGAAAGCCAAACGGCTTGCCAAACGGGCTGTCAAATGGCTTTCCAGTATGGCAAACAGCCTGCCAAATGTCCAAAGCAAACGAGCATGGTAAACGGGCTGGCCTGGCAAATGGACCCTGCAAATGGCCTACCAAACGGCCTGCCAGCCGTTTGCAAGCAAAAATCAAGATTATTTAAAGGGTCTTTGTCATTCATTCCAACACAAACTTAAATTCACTTCTTTCTCTCTCTTATACAATATTAGTCTTACTTTCAAGGTCTTCGACTCCGTACGGGAAATCTAGTACCCGGAGAAGAACGCCGAAGATTGTCTTAGGAGAGGTATGGAGTTTGAAGTCGTCACTTTTGTATTCAGAACTCATTTAATCTACTGGTACTTCTATCCTTTATCTTTATATAATGTCTTCTATCATTATGTTTTGTGATGTTGTTGCCATGATTAGCGAGTAGTTATCTTTAGTGTATTCTATGATGTAATCAGTTATAATGCTGAAATAATATTATGGTTTATGTATGTTGTCGAAATACTTTTCGATAAAGCTTTAAACTCAATCGCTTTTCCAACTAATAGAACGTAGTTATTGGCTCTGTTATTGGAAAGTCGCGAACCCCGATTCAGAGTACACTATCTATGTCACCCCTTGATAAAAGAAGTCTATCGGATACAACGCAAGATCGACTGAGGCACACCAGTTGTAGTAAGTCTATCAAGCTTTGAATTCCGACTAAGGACTCTTTCGTAGTGAAATATCTAACTAGACCGTTAGTACATTGTCGGTACCAGACCATGCTAGTGTAGTCACCAAGCATATAAACTTCGTACATGCATGCTGAAGCACAACGGTTGTTGTAAGCTGTACCTCTGCTAAGTAAGGCCATGGAACCCGGTCAGTGTTGATTAGTACACTTCACCATAACGCGGTCTCAAGCATTGCACCCTGCTTGAGGGATTCTGGGTTAATTAAGGAACTGTTTATTTAAACACATAAAGGATTGTACCGTTAGGATAACCGAACGTGTTCATGAAAGTCAACCCGACTTTACCATGATGTTCTTTATGGTTGAACTCTTTTTAAGGGCCTAACTATCTCTTAAACTCAATCATTAACGAAAGCATTGAAACACATCACATCTCTCGGATACGGTAAACCCTGTATTCTATTATGCTTAAAGTTTAGACCTTTGTGGAATGTTAATACGTCACCCAACCGAGTCGCTCAATTGGATGAGCCGTCTGAACGTGTATGACTGTAGTCAGACTGCACGGGCGTCGGGGGTAAGGGACGTTGCTGTATATTCAGAATCTTCAAGCCTATCGTATTACCCAGTGACATGTCTTACGACAGGGGCGTTCAGGACCTGTATAATGAATACAAGGTCCCTACCTATTAATGAGCTAGCATTCCATAATCCCGACAGAATAACTGGTAAAATCATAGTATGCACTTGTTTTAACCATATCTGAAATACGAATTTTATTGCATTTACTTTATCTATCTTATAAATTAGAAAAACTCAAAATTAGGTAATCACTACTCCTTCTCCTTAGAATTATCTTAAGCTTTAAATATAGGTTCGATTCTACTGATATCTTAAAAATTCGACCCTAGGTCATACTTCCCTTACTCATAATAAGGAGTAGTACGATTTAGGCCCCGCTAAATATAAATTTAAAATAGTACCCCCCCTCTTGGTGACTGATTCTGACGTGTTGCGACCTAACGACACCGCACAAATAAAACTGCCCGTTTCGGTCATATCAACAACGGTAAAACTGACAATTTATCAATCTATCATTAATCTAAATCTTTTTGTTGGAAGGAAATTATAATGGAACGGAGGGAGTAAAAGTTTAAAGCTTTGAATACTATAATTTAAATTATAGCTAATATGTGATTGTGAAATATAAAAAATTTGTTTGAAATTTGAAGTCCAGTTACTATAATTTTCATGCTTTGTGAAATTTAGAGTCACTCGGGAAGAAAAAGTAAGGGTGGCCTCGCGGAACACCAGAGGTCTCGAAAACAAATCTTGAGCCAATAAAATTGGTACAATGACTAACTTTTATCAACTTCAGTTCTTAGCATCTCAAGTGACAAAAGTCAAGGTCGTGACTCAACCAATCATGAATAAAATTTGGAAGCATTCGATTTACCAAAGCATTTGAAATTTCGAAAGTGTTAGATTCTTGGCAACGACATAGATTATACGGTGACTGAAGGTGTACACATGTTACTTTATTCAGGTCAACAACAAGGTCTGACATGGGCAGAGTAATATTGAAACAATATAATACTTTCAAAAAATTTCATTTTTCATTGGTTAGCAATTTATGGAAGCATTCCGATTAGACAAATTCTTCGGTATCGACATACCCTTCGAGCGGGCCAATCGTCTTTATGCGTAGCCAAGCTCAAGATTTTGTTTCTGACCACTTGGGCATTTTAGTTCATTTAGTTTCTTAGCTATTGTCATTTTTTTTTTCATGTATTGTACAATCGTTAGATATGATCATCTTTTGGATGATTGACTCTTTTTTATTATAATTGTTCATTTTCGTCAAAAAATCAGTTTTAACCCAAATTAAATGGAAAATCAATTTGAATTCGGTTAGGTTTTGATTCGGTTTAGACATTTGAATTCGACCTTCGGTCTGGTTTCGATTTTACTTTTAGACGTTCAAAAACCTAACAAACTGAACAGGTTTAACGGAACAAACCCAATCAATTAACCCGGATAAACCAAATCGATATACACTTATATTTGATATACATAGATTAACATACAAATTTATGTAGTTTATAAAACCGTCTTGATCATATAAATAAAAATATGTAAATAAATTATAAAAATAAAATGGTAACCCTGTTTTTTAATAAATAATCTACTAGTTATATTACAGAATATTCATCAATAATATTATATTATTATTATGTATTATAATTTAAGATGACATAAGCATAAATATAATAATCTTATTACATAGGGTTAAATATTTTAGAAAAGAATGACCACAAAATCTACCGGACAAAAGGATTTTGCTATGAGGAATGCTATGATGATTAATAAAAGAACTAGTCCGGACCGGCCCGCGCGTTGCATCTGGTTTTTTCGGCCTGTGTATTCATATTTAACGTAGCGTTGTGTATTTACAGAGGGGAACACGACCCATGTGTTAAGCGCCGTTTTAGATGTCGTTGTGTTAAGCGTTTTTTAAAAAGTATCCGTTTCTAACTTAGTTAGTTTTGTTTTGTTCAATAAATTTTTTCGAGTGTAACGGTGCTGTCGGAAAAATTTAACTCCCGGCGAACAGAAAGATACGGGATGTCGTTGTGTTTAGCGTTTTTTTTTTTTAAAGTGTCCGTTTCGAACGTGGTTAGTTTCGTTTTGTTCATAAAATTATTTCGAGTCTGACGCTGCCGTTGAAAAAATTTAACTCGTGGCGAGCGAGAAGATACTGGTTGTCGTTGTGTTTAGCTTTTTTTTTTTTTTGAAAAGTGTCCGTTTTGCGTATAGTTAGTCCCGTTGGGTTCGTAAGATTTTTTTGAGTTGAACGGTGGTCTCTGAAAAATTTAACTCGCACTGAGCGAGAAGATAGAGCCCGTTATAAATTCGGGTGGAATTAGTTTATTTTATTTTAATAAAATTATAGATTTACACTTTTTACTCCTGGGAAAGTGTAAACTTGAGGGGCCGTTGTGTAAATATAGTCGAAGTTGAGGGACCGTTTGTAATGTGAACGCAAACTCAAAACGACAATCCGATATAACTGAAACGACGACGTTCGGCAGCACTTTTAGTAAGTAAGTGTTAATAATTAATGTTAATATTGATATTTCCTACATAGAATTTGATAAATTCACTATGTCTATACATAAAGTACTTGTAGAGACAATTATCTGATTCAAAAAATGATGAATCTATCAAATTACTATTACTATATTATCTAATAGACAAAACTGGTGAATAGTAATTAGGGGCATTTTTGTCATTTCACTTTTTTCCCTTAAATTCTAATTAAATTTCAATACACCAACAAAGACCCCCACATTTTTTTAAATATTCAAATCGACGCCCTAGGGGCATTTTCATCATTTAACCTTTTTTTTTTAATTCTAATTAAATTTCACTATACCAACAAAACCCCTCACATTTTTTTCAAATATTCAAATCGACCCCTCAACCGGGGGTAAAGTGTTAAATAACTATTTTAATAAAAAATCTTAAATAAACTCCATCCAAATATTCAACGGGTCATATCTTCTCGCTCGCAATGAGTTAAATTTTTCCGACAATATCGTTAAACTCGAAATAATTTTAGAAATACAATGTCACTAACTATACGCAAAACGGACGCTTTTTAAAAAATTGGGGTACTTTTAATACACGTTAATTTTGCGTTAAAATTTTAAAAGTAGATAATTACATAGCTAAATGCGGAGATGGACATATATTGTTAATTTAAAATAACATTTAAATCTTTCACGGGTTATACCTTTTAGTTCGACTCGAGTTGCGCTTCAACGGCATCATTCTTTAGCCACGAAATAATTTTACAAACTAAACGCAATAAAATACATTGAAAATCAAACCCCCGACGCGAAGCGAGGGTTCAACAACTAGTTATATCTATCGTCAAAAAATATTGATCTAATACGGTAGTTAATATGATACACCAAGCACATCTCAAATTTTCTATTCTTTTCTTTCTCTCTCATAATACTATTAATTTATAACTAGCAACGGTCTGGCCGCGCGTTGCGGCGGCTTTATTTGAGTTGTCAGTCGGGTTTGTTGTGTTTTGTGATCTTTGTACGTAGCTTTACGATATTTAAGATTATCCGATATTTACCACTATTTATTTACATTACTAAAATCAAAAACTAACCAATACAAACATAAGCACAACAAAAGAAAACTACATTTCCAACATTAATCCAACATTAAGAAACATAAATATATAGTAGAACTAAGAGGGGAAATCATCAAAGGTAGCTCTTAGCATTTTAACAGAGAAGAAATACCTGATTAAATAACATAGTTACAACATAGTTACAGCTCAACAAAACCATACACGATCATACATAGAAAAGCGCCGAGTAACTCAAACAAATAAATAGGCACTTTGACAGCAAAAGTAACTTAGTTGGAGTGTCGAGAATGAAGGTCAACATATACCACAACAAATATACAAAACTAGGACTGAAGTAATGTATTACCTATTTCTGAATACGTAGTAGTCAGAAGCCTAGAAGCGGCAACGTTAAACTCGATCATTTCACTTGGTTCTCAGGAGCGCTATATTTCGTTCAATAAATATATTCTTGAATCACAAAGTCGCAGCAAGAAGGTACCTTCTGTAACGTACAAAGTCCCTAAGTTTCATAAATAGAACTAACAAAATTAATAAAATTGAAGCTTCATGCTTTTAGAAATGCAACATAAGATATACGATTCGAAGAAGAAAAATAAGTATAAACAGGAATTATGGTCTAAAAGTAATGATCAAAAGGAAAAAAAATCTAAAAAGTCCAAAGACTGCACCTTTTGCCTAGCCTGCATCATTTTTTTCCCCAGCAACTGCAGCTCTGGATCTTGTTTAAAAGTCATTTAAAACCTATTTAATCTTGTCAAACGCAAACATATCATATACCATTTAGAAGCTTATCGGGAAAACTTTATATCTCTAATATTATTTTCCATCAAAACTTAACTATTGTCAACTTACAAACCCACTAAGTAGGTTGGAAAGTCATTGAAACCTTTTACCCAGAATGAAACCAAAATTGGTTGACGATCTATTTTATTGTTTTATATATCCAAGTGATCAAAAATTACTCCACAACTCCGAAAACACACTTTAAAAGTATTGGTAGCTTTAAATTCTCGAAGTTAGTCAAACGGGTCGACTTATGCACAATTACATTTTAAATGGGTCAAAATGGACGCCTTAACCAAATATACCTAAAACTTATATTTAAAACACCAAAATGTAAGACCCTAATATTTATTATACGGAAGGGTAATTATGCTACATAAAGTGCAGGAAGCATTGTGTAATTAAACAAAGCTCAGATTCTGCCCAGACATGGGTTCGCGCCGCGCACACCCATGGGTGCGCGCCGCGCACGAGCCCAGCGACAGAATTCTGTTTTTTCTATTTTGGGTTTAATGAGGGGCTTTTTGGTCTTTTCACTTGAGGCCGGATGTGAAGCCATATCAGCTGGTTAGATTCAATTTTGGATCACATTTCACATCCATTAACACTCTCAAATCATTCTAGAGAGAGAGGGAGATTTCTAGAGAGAGATTTGGGGTTTTGGAGAAGAAGGAGCTTGAATTGATCAAAGTCTCGGGTTTTAAAGTTGTTCACCTCGTTCCTAGCTACGTTTTGGTGGTTGTGGTAAGTTCTAACTCCGAATTTCATTGTTTGATTTTGATAATCAAGTTAGGGTTTGAACTTAAATTGATGAGAAACCCATTTAAACTCTTGAAATGAGTTTAGTGATGCTAGTAATCGGGTTTATTGCTATTGTTGGTGGATTATGGGTTGGTGAACTAATTGGCCATGATTAGGACTTGAAATTGGGTTTAATCACTTAAGTTAGTGATTATGAAAGTATTGAAACCCATTTAGGGTTATTTGGTTGACTAGTTTTGACTTTGGGTCAAAATTAGGGTTTAGTGATGATTATGACCCAATTGGCGATTTAATGAGGTTTATAAACTTAAAATGGATTAAGTTTAAGTATAAAACCGAGTTAAAGGTGTTTTGGTGTCGAAATTTGTAAATGGTGAGATTTTGACCTTATGGGTCAAAATTAGGGTTTATGGGCAATTTGGAGATTTGTAAGTGTTTAACACTTGTGTTCGGGTTTAATTAGCGTGTTAGGACCATTCTCACTTGTGTTAGTGATTATTGGTTAATTTTAGGCGCGGTTTGTACTTGGAAGTGCATTTGGGTCGAATTTTCACTAAGTGTCAAATTGGGTTGGTTTGTAAATCCAATCTAAGTGTGTTGTTGAATTTGTGATAATGGAATAGGTACTTTCCATTGGCGAGTTGCGGTTTACTTGGAAGCATTCATCAAGGCGACAAGGTGAGTGTTAATATCCTATGTGCATATGTATGTGTAGGATGGGTGCGGGTCGGGTGAAGTGGTTCTCGGTTATAGAGTTCACTTCACATATAGGTGGATTTGATGGACTTGCGTTTAGATCCAATTGGCATGGTTGTGCGTTTTGGTTGACCACCTTTGGCGAGGTACACGTTTTGTGTGTACACTATCACACGTGGTTGTGATGTGGATGATATAACCCCAATGGCGAAGGGTTTTGAGTTGGAGAAGTGAATCGCGTGTAGTTCGGATTCACGATGACGCGTGTAGTTCGGTCATCTTAAAAAAAATGAATCTCGTGTAGTTCGGATTCATGGTGACTCGTGTAGTTCGGTCATCTTATTGAGGTAGTAATCTCGTATGGTTTCGGATTACTAAGGCTCGTGTAGTTCGGCCAACCTCGATGTTGTGAAGATAGTAATCTCGTGTGGTTTCGGATTACTAAGGCTCGTGTAGTTCGGCCAATCTTCATTGTGGTGTTTTGGTATTTTGGTAATGGGTTAAGGGGTTAACCTTATTCGTTTATATATTGTTATATATATATATATATATATATATATATATATTGTTGTATTGTCGTGATGTAGCTAACCCTCCGGGTGTAGCTTCTTGGCGTTGTTCACATCGTCGTTGGTGAACTTATGTTTGTTGATGCATATTTAGCTTGTTGCTTAGTGATCGTACGGTATGCTTAGATTAGCTTGCCTTTATGCTTGGATGCTCCGGTATGCGGTATTTGTTTATTTATGTGGCGTGTCCATTTTATGCATATATATGTATGTAGTATATTTTCACTCACTAAGCGTTAGCTTACCCTCTCGTTGTTTACATTTTTATAGATTTGCATGGATGCGGTTACTCGGGTAAGCGTAGGACTAGTGGACTCGCGTAGTTGCTTTAGAAGGCTTGCTTTTGGTTTGATTAGGATTGGGTAGCGTATCCCCAATCGCCATGCTCGGCTTTATTTTGTATTAAAAGTAGTGTGGTCGAAACTTGTATTTTGTACGAAAGTCGTAAATCGGCCGATGTGGGCCCGATCTCGTAAAACTCATTTTATTATTGGAACGTGTTAGTTTTAACTAATATAAATTGTTGTGAAAAGCGTTTGGTCTAAAAGTGTCGGGAAGTCGAAGATCTTTTCGCGAAAAATGGACATTTTGATCAGAACTGTCACAGGCCTTGTGCGCGCCGCGCACAGGCAGTGGTGCGCGCCGCGCACCCTTCTGTCCAGTTTAAAAAAAAAAAAATTATTCCGCGTTTTTGGTTGGTTAACGGGTTGGGATGTTACAAGTGGTATCAGAGCATGGTCTAAGGGATTTAGGTGACTTGAGATAGGTGCATGGACTTAGACTTTTGTGTGTGCTTAATTTGTTGCGGGACTTGTAGGATTACGGGTCGGAATGAGTTATAGTTAGTGCCTTGTTTGTAGGTGGACTAACGTTTATATTAGTAATGCGGATATTATTAATATATTATTTTTGTTGTGGTAATAATTCTCGCGTGTGTTTGTACCGCGTAGAATTTTGGTTGTGTTGGTTATATCATCGAGCGAGGCGGTCATTGTACTAACGAGTTGAGAAGACGTGTGTGCATAATAAGGACTTGCAAACCTTATTACGGGTGAAAATCGTGTCTAACAAGTGATGTACGACGAGTGTTTAGCAAGATGGGGCAGTGTGGTGCGTATGGTTTTATACGTTCATGGACTAATCGTTTTGCATTCTTTAGAATGGTGACGCGAAACGAGATCGAGACGAATGACGAGGAGTTTAATACTAGAGTTGCGGCCGCCGTTGCGGAGCAAATGGGTGCGTTGGAAGAAAGAATAGATAGGAAGTATTCCGAATTTCGGGGTAGTAGTGAAATGGAGCGTTATCTTAAGAGCTTCATGAGGACTAAACCCCCGATGTATGACGGGAAACCGGATCCTTTGATAAGCACAACTTGGATTTCGGACGTCGAAGGGTGTTTCCGTACTATTGATTGCCCTCCTGAGAGAAAGACGAGACTCGCTACGAGTTTGTTGCGGGGTAGGGCAAGGGATTGGTTGGATGGTAAGATTGATCTTGTCGGTGGCGAGATGTTTATGGCTTTATCGTGGGACGACTTTAAGGAGGAATTCTTCGAGGAGTTCCGGACTTGGCCGATTTGTGGGAATTGCGTAATGAGTTGCGAAATTTGCGACAAGGATCTATGGATTTGAGTACTCTCAAGACGACCTTTATGGCGAAGGCTCGTTTTTGTCCGGAGTATTTGGGGAATGATCGTTTGTTGATGGGGGATTTCTATCGGACCTTGAATGATGACTTGAAAAGTAAAATTAGTCGGGGTCAAGCGAAATCGTTTTCGAAATTATTCGACTTGGCTAGAGGTTTCGAGTCGTATTCACGATCAAAAAAGGGTGAACCTTCAAGTGAGCGAAGGGTCGTTTCTTATGGTGCTCCGAGTAAGAGGGCTAAGGGTCCGAGTGTGAGCACGGGTGGTACGCGAAAGGGTATGTCGGATTCTAGTGCGGCTAGATGTTACAATTATGGCGTGAGGGGTCACAAGTCTTGGGAATGTTTGGTACCAAAGGGTGATGGTATGGTGTGCTTCAATTGCCAAAAAGAAGGACATCGTAAGTCGGAATGTCCCAAGTTAGCGGGGACGGGTGCGGAAAGGAGACGTTAAGGTACGTTTCAATTTAATAAATATGTCTTTTGATTATTTATTAAGTGCCGTTTGAGTTTGTGTAGTATGCCTTTTGTTGTGCATGTTATTGCTATGGGTGACGTTCCTAATGGAAGTACCATATGTTGATGTTTGATTGACGGGCGAAGGGCGAAAGACTTGGTGCAACCAAGCATTCCTTAGTATTTGGGAAACGTTTCTACCAAGCCACGGAAATGGTTTTGGTGTTTGGTTGTTAAGCGCGTGTTCGCTTTTATGTTGAAGTGACGAATCATGAGGTTCGTCAGTTGGTTGGAACGCTTGAGATCGAGTGTTTTAAATCTCGATGTGTGTTGGTAATGGAGTCTTTATGACGCAACATTAGGTGCCTCTTTTATACCTACTAGCGTGGTGTTCGACTCCGATTGTGTTGGGGTACACTCTTCGTTCAAAGTGTTTAAGGGTTGGTTAAAATCCTTCGTGTGCTCAAGGTTGGAGCAAGATGTGGTAATGGGTCGTGTGAGCCCAATTGTTGGTAAAGTCTACCTGTGGTAGCATTGTGCGGTTGTAAGAGTTATGATATTGGGACGTGGTTCCAAGTGGGGGAGTTACACTCCCGCACGAGGAAGTTTTAGTGTGAGATTTCGGATGATGTTTTTGGTAGATCCGGAAATTTTGTCGAGACCTAGTTCTGGTCGATTTGTGGTAGAGTACGATTTCGGATAAATTGTACTTATGGTTTGGATTGAAAATTTCCACCGAGGTGGTAATGTGGTAAATCTCGTTGAGAGATAATTGACGTGTGTGGCGAGCAAGGTGAAATCCTTCGGTTAAGGGAGGTGTGTGTCGGGTTCTCTTTTGGAGAATTATTGTTCGGTACCTATGTTTGGTATAGGTGGTTCTTGCTCGATTATGGATGGTTAGTGGTCCGCTAGGGTTCACTGTAATGTAGCAGAGCGCAATGTTGCACGACTCGGTGATTGAGGCCGAAAGTGCGTATGTGATAGATGAAGCATGACCTTCGGGGTCCGCTGACATCATCGTGGGATTGTTGATTGATGAAGCATGACTTTCGGAGTCCGCTGACTTCATCATGGGATTGTGATTAATGAAGCATGACTTTCGGGGTCCGCTGACTTCATTATGGTATGGTTGATTGATGAAGCATGATCTTTAGGGTCCGCTGACTTCATCATGGGAGTACGTGATTGGTGGAGCATGACTTTCGGGGTCCGCTGACTTCATCATGAGCGTGGTGTTATATCGGTGAAGCATGATCTTCGGGTCCGCTGACTTCATCCGGTGTTGAGATTGGTGAAGCATGATCTTCGGGCCCGCTGACTTCATCATGGTTATGGATCGCGTGTGTTTTCGGATTCACGATGACGCGTGTAGTTCGGTCATCTTATCGGAATGAATCTCGTGTAGTTCGGATTCATGGTGACTCGTGTAGTTCGGTCATCTTATTGAGGTTATAATCTCGTGTGGTTTCGGATTACTAAGGCTCGTGTAGTTCGGCCAACCTCGATGTTGTGGAAGTAAATCTCGTGTAGTTTGGATTCACAAATGACTCGTGTGGTTTCGGTCATTGTATTGAGGAGTGAGTCTCGTGTAGTTCGGATTCACAAATGACTCGTGTAGTTCGGTCATTCCTCTGGGATAGTGACTCTCATGTAGTTCGGATTCACTATGGCGCGTGTAGTTCGGCCATTCCCGATTGTGTTGTGGTGAAGGTAGTGAGTCGCGTCTAGTTCGGATTCACTAAGGCGCATGTAGTTTTCGGCCGGCCTTCGTGTGGTGTGATATATCGGTTATTTTATACACCGATGGTGGGGTCGTAAGGACCGTGTGGTTTGATCTATTGGTGTTTTATGCACCAATGGTGGGGTCGTAAGGACCGTGTTGTGAGAACTATCGGTTGTTTTATACACCGATGGTGGGGTCGTGAGGACCATGTTGTGAGATTAGTGAGGCGATAGCCGTGTTTCGCTCACATGTTGCTACGGGTGTGACGATAGTTGATTTGGTACACCTTGGGATTTGCGTTTCCATAATCGTTTTGGGCGCTATCGGTTTTAGCCGTTTGCTTTATGATGTTACGGTAGTTGCGTTTTGGTCGTATTGCGCACTACCAGGGATGTCTAATGATTGGAGTTATCCTTAAGGATTCATTTGATTCGGTCTTCATCGTTCGGGTTGTTGACCTTAGGTTGAGACTTGGTTGCTTTTAGTGTTGTACTCGGTAAGGGTACGCTAAGGGATTGATATCTCGGTACGAGATTGGTTGATTTTTCCCGATGTTAGGGAATGAGCATGGTTTTAGTGCTCGGATTGTGGATTTGATAAATCGCAGGTGACGATTTCGTTGTTAATGGTGATTCATTGGGAAGAATTGCCTAGGAAGGTCGGTTGGGACTTATGTTTGAGGACCGTGGAGTGTGGTCCGTTTGGTTAAGTGACGAGGATCACGAGGACGTGATCGATTCTAAGTGGGGGAGAGTTGTAAGACCCTAATATTTATTATACGGAAGGGTAATTATGCTACATAAAGTGCAGGAAGCATTGTGTAATTAAACAAAGCTCAGATTCTGCCCAGACATGGGTGCGCGGCGCGCACCCATGGCGACAGAATTCTGTTTTTTCTATTTTGGGTTTAATGAGGGGCTTTTTGGTCTTTTCACTTGAGGCCGGATGTGAAGCCATATCAGCTGGTTAGATTCAATTTTAGATCACATTTCACATCCATTAACACTCTCAAATCATTCTAGAGAGAGGGGGAGATTTCTAGAGAGAGATTTGGGGTTTTGGAGAAGAAGGAGCTTGAATTGATCAAAGTCTCGGGTTTTAAAGTTGTTCACCTCGTTCCTAGCTACGTTTTGGTGGTTGTGGTAAGTTCTAACTCCGAATTTCATTGTTTGATTTTGATAATCAAGTTAGGGTTTGAACTTAAATTGATGAGAAACCCATTTAAACTCTTGAAATGAGTTTAGTGATGCTAGTAATCGGGTTTATTGCTATTGTTGGTGGATTATGGGTTGGTGAACTAATTGGCCATGATTAGGACTTGAAATTGGGTTTAATCACTTAAGTTAGTGATTATGGAATTATTGAAACCCATTTAGGGTTATTTGGTTGACTAGTTTTGACTTTGGGTCAAAATTAGGGTTTAGTGATGATTATGACCCAATTGGCGATTTAATGAGGTTTATAAACTTAAAATGGATTAAGTTTAAGTATAAAACCGAGTTAAAGGTGTTTTGGTGTCAAAATTTGTAAATGGTGAGATTTTGACCTTATGGGTCAAAATTAGGGTTTATGGGCAATTTGGAGATTTGTAAGTGTTTAACACTTGTGTTCGGGTTTAATTGGCGTGTTAGGACCATTCTCACTTGTGTTAGTGATTATTGGTTAATTTTGGGCGCGGTTTGTACTTGGAAGTGCATTTGGGTCGAATTTGCACTAAGTGTCAAATTGGGTTGGTTTGTAAATCCAATCTAAGTGTGTTGTTGAATTTGTGATAATGGAATAGGTACTTTCCATTGGCGAGTTACGGTTTACTTGGAAGCATTCATCAAGGCGACAAGGTGAGTGTTAATATCTTATGTGCATATGTATGTGTAGGATGGGTGTGGGTCGGGTGAAGTGGTTCTCGGTTATAGAGCTCACTTCACATATAGGTGGATTTGATGAACTTGCGTTTAGATCCAATTAGCACGGTTGTGCATTTTGGTTGACCACCTTTGGCGAGGTACACGTTTTGTGTGTACACTATCACACGTGGTTGTGATGTGGATGATATAACCCCAATGGCGAAGGGTTTTGAGTTGGAGAAGTGAATCGCGTGTAGTTCGGATTCACGATGACGCGTGTAGTTCGGTCATCTTATCAAAATGAATCTCGTGTAGTTCGGATTCATGGTGACTCGTGTAGTTCGGTCATCTTATTGAGGTAGTAATCTCGTGTGGTTTCGGATTACTAAGGCTCGTGTAGTTCGGCCAACCTCGATGTTGTGAAGATAGTAATCTCGTGTGGTTTCGGATTACTAAGGCTCGTGTAGTTCGACCAATCTTCATTGTGGTGTTTTGGTATTTTGGTAATGTGTTAAGGGGTTAACCTTATTCGTTTATATATTGTTATATATATATATATATATATATATATATATATATATATATATATATATATATATATATATATATATTGTTGTATTGTCGTGATGTAGCTAACCCTCCGGGTGTAGCTTCTTGGCGTTGTTCACATCGTCGTTGGTGAACTTATGTTTGTTGATGCATATTTAGCTTGTTGCTTAGTGATCGTACGGTATGCTTAGATTAGCTTGCCTTTATGCTTGGATGCTCCGGTATGCGGTATTTGTTTATTTATGTGGCGTGTCCATTTTATGCATATATATGTATGTAGTATATTTTCACTCATTAAGCGTTAGCCTACCCTCTCGTTGTTTACATTTTTATAGATTTGCATGGATGCGGTTGCTCGGGTAAGCGTGGGACTAGTGGACTCGCGTAGTTGCTTTAGAAGGCTTGATTTTGGTTTGATTAGGATTGGGTAGCGTATCCCCAATCGCCATGCTCGGCTTTATTTTGTATTAAAAGTCGTGTGGTCGAAACTTGTATTTTGTACGAAAGTCGTAAATCGGCCGATGTGGGCCCGGTCTCGTAAAACTCATTTTATTATTGGAACGTGTTAGTTTTAACTAATATAAATTGTTGTGAAAAGCGTTTGGTCTAAAAGTTTCGGGAAGTCGAAGATCTTTTCGCTAAAAATGGACATTTTGATCAGAACTGTCACAGGCCTTATGCGCGCCGCGCACAGGCAGTGGTGCGCGCCGCGCACCCTTCTGTCCAGTTTAAAATATTTTTTTATTCCGCGTTTTTGGTTGGTTAACGGGTTGGGATGTTACACAAAACTTGCAAACACACTGTATACAACATAGTGGGCGTGTCCAAATCAACCATACCGAATTTGACACCAAAATGGCCTTACAGTTCAAAAGGGTCAAAATGGGCATTAGATTGCATTCAACTCTATGACTTTCAAACATTATGCACCAAAATGCCGTAAAAATTTCTTAAATTATCACAAAATACAAGAAGCCTGAAGCACGATAAAAACCTTTAAACACTACTAAATAGGTCACGTAAATCCTCTGTTGAGAGATTGTTCCCCTGCATTTATTCGTTATGATATACATGGATCTTGGAATCAGATTGCTATTGTTGGATTACTTTTTGAAGCCCTTCTTTTGACATCTGATGCTGATATACCTGAACGATACAACATCCTAACACACATGATTTTATCTTTGCTTAAAAATTGAACATAAAAAAGAAAAAAATTACTACCTTCTCTTCAATAGTTCTAGTGCTCAAAAATCTACAGATGTATCTCAACATCAAATTCACTATAAAGTTGTCTGAAGACAGCAGCTAAACTACATTACTGCGATGATAAGACAATAAAGAATGACATTTAGCAACATGTATTAAACCAAATAACAACACGACATGCGTTCAACACTCTATATATGCGTTATAAATGTATTCCTTAAAACGAAAAAGAGCGTTTTACATAACGAAATAGTAGTAAAATCATCAAAAAAGAACCTTATCAGCAGTAACATGCCTGCGTAAATGATGCTAGCTGTGAGAAGCAAACGACAACCGTCGTCCACAATCATTGTCAGCCTACATAAAGGACAATGTGAAATATAGTTATTTAGTTGTTGTTCAAAGAGTTAAACTTCGAAAATTAATTTATAAATAAAAAAAATCTAGGAAATCTAAGCATAAATTAGATAACCTTAGAAGAAACGGGATGAATACCATTGACTGATCGAGACAGCGAAGAAAGCTGCATCGACGGTCATAGAAAGTACGACAGCGTTTTCTTACAATCATCACAGATTCATCATTTTGGCGACACAAAATTAAAAAAATTTCAAACATTATCAAAATCTCAAAAGGGTTTTAAGTTTTGTTAAGAACGGGACAACAGTAAAAATCGTGCGCACACAATAACAGTCAAATTTAATTTTGAAACAAATAGTATCAAACAAGAAAAAAGATAATTAAGGCTCAGTAATTTGCATACATCCAAGCAAGAGAACATGAAATGTCATGGCTACAACCAGTAAGTCGCCCTGCCACGCCATTGCTGCAACTCGTAGGTTGTCACGCCACTCCATGGCTGCAACTTGTAGGTTGTCACGCCACGCCATGGCTGCTAACCCCTGCCAATATATTAGCCATTTATTCTCATTACTCAATCAAGCTGCCACAAATTTAACATCACAGCCTCTAATTGTAAAACTTTTAAAAACAAAAAAACTCGCATACAATCTTTTGCAATACTAAAATATCACAGCAGGCTAAATTGACAGTCAAATGCATATATATAGCTCCAAGCAAAGAATAATAAATCATCATGGCTGCAACTAATTGGTTGCCCTGCCAAGATATGACATATCTATTCCATTGATCATCAGAATGTCATTATTGAAGTTTTTTTTTGAACAAAACGACCAAAGGTTGTCTATTAGTATATAAGACTGCCTACATACAACTTATTGTTTATCATCGAGAATTACATGAGCTGCCATGGCTGCAACTCAGTTGCCTTGCCAAGATATAACTCATTTTCTCCGATCGTAACCACAATCGAAAAATATCTGAAAATACTTATAAGTCATAAAACATTAGCCACAATTTCAAGCATTCGTATATCAAAACATCCACCATAATGACCGAAGTGCATAAAACAGTAAACGAAACTGACCGTTTAATGATAACCATGACAACCACCAACCACACCATTGCAAACCGATTTACAACATATTTGATGCAAAACTAAAAAAAAAAAAATCCATAAAGTCAACAACGTAATTTTTTTACACCTGCAACAACGTAATTGCTTAAGTAAAAAATAGTAGGCATACCTTATAATGCTTGAAAGGACAGAAATATCTCAGATTGCGGCAACGGTGGTGGCTATGTCGGTAATCTTTTCACCCGTGTTTGAATTGATTATAATGAATCAGAGGAAAAAAAACGGATAACTGGCCAAGAACTTCGCCAATCAGCGAAAAGAAGCTGGTTTTGCAACACAGGAAACCACGATTTGACCAAACCTCGAATTGTTTGTAAGAAATCAGAGTGTAATCGTATAATCCGCAAGCAACTGTACACAATTCGAAGGAATTAGTGAGTAGAAATCAAGAACAAAGATGGGTCGCCCAAGTCGCGGATCAAAGCAGCGAAGAGAAACCCTAATTTTTTTTTTTTTTTTGTTTAAGCGTGAGGCTTTTAAGGGGTGGTAAATTGTCGTTTTGGGGGTTTCTGGGAACAAAATGACCAAAACTCTGGTGGCTATTAGTATATAAGGGTAATTTATATATATATATATATATATATATATATATATATATATATATATATATATATATATATATATATATATATATATATATATATTATTTGAGTGAACATTTTAAGTGAAATGTAAATGTTCATATTACTTCTCTTTTTGCTATATATAACTGTAAGGGCTATGTTTAAAAATTAAATTTATACATTAATTTTTTTTTTGAACGGCGATTTTTTTGTCATCACTAGACCATTTATTTCAATGACCCTCATCATTTGCACGTATCACACACGTTCGGGCGAAAACCCGAACCCGATCGACGGTACCCGGGAGCACATCCATTCGGGCAGTGTTCCTGAGTAGAGGTCCGTGAACGAATCCGGTAAAACCTCCCTATAGGGTCAATATATACCACCATTATTGGTGTTCAATTGTTTTAAAAAAAATCATGTCATCCCTAAGGATCGAACTCATGACCTCTCTTTATCCTATGACACAAAGTACATGGGGTGAACCATTGGACTATATACATTAATTGGTACTATATAAGTTAATAGAGAGACGGAAAATTCACGAGGGCGAGTTGAAAAAAAATTTCTCCCATGGCATGTGCGGTTTTTGTTGTTGTTTTCCTTTCGTTTAATCTTTTGGTCTATTGGTAGGGTAGATGGTTTTTAATTGGCTTTCGGACGTTCGATTACGGACTCTCTTCTTGCCCGTTTTAGTTTCGTTTTTTGCTTCTTTATGTTGTGTTGTTGTTTAGCTTTTAGTTATCAGATATGTATTTGTGTTTTTTTGGTTTCTTAGTTTAGGTCTTAAATGATGCTTGCTTGTTTTAGCCGATTTCTTTGTTTTTTCCTGTTGATTTCCTTGTGTTTTGTGTTGAGGTATTCTTCGTCTTGTTGAAGTGCCCTTGTTATAATAAAAGTTCTATTTTTTTTGCTAAAAAACACAGTAAATAATAAATTGTTAGAGAGAAGTTATATTTAGGAAGTGAATATGTAGCTACAGTGAATGAATGAATGTACAAAGAAAACATGCTTGCATGTCTAAATTATTTAAACATTGATTTTGGGAGAAAATCCGACTATGTGAAGGAAATTGTGGGACTATTTTGGAAAAAGTAATATATATGGGAATTAAATTGAAAAGTATTTTTGGCTGTCTTTAAGTTTTTGATTTATATATTTATATTTGTATATTATTAGGATATAAACTAGATTTGTGGTCGTGCTTCGCGGCGGATTAGTGTCATTTTAACGCTACTACATCGTTAGACAGTTTTTGGGCTGAAAGTCATCAAAATGTTGTCCACTCTTTCCACACCATTTACGCAATGCCTAGCAACTGTTATGGTTTGAGGCATCCTTTGTTCATTTTTACACTCTAAATTATCGAGATAAAAAGAACAAATAAATGTTTGAATTTGGTGATAATAAAAGAACAAAAACTACAACTATGTTAGTGTAAACTTTCATAATTCATATTTATAACTTTTACCAACGACAAAAATAAAAATAAATAATTAAAGTTGTACAAAAAAATATTTTAAAGACAAAAAGAAAAAAGTCATTGTTAAGAAATAGGAGTATAAATACTACGCATATTTTTTCAATGAACTTAACTTTTAATTTAATTTCAAATAAGTTAAAATTAAAAATTAAAATTAAGATAATAAGAAATATGTGGGCTTTTTTTTATCTCGTTTAATGTTTGGGCTTAAGCCCACCAGAAAAGGCTTGAAATCTGCTCATTTGTGATAGGGTTTTGGTATAAGTTAATTTTCTATATCATTATTCAAACACCACACACTTTCCCATTTGCTTTATCCTCTACTAAACTGTATCTGAGTTTATCTTCTTGAATTTTCATCTTCAACGCGTTTTCATCAAAAAAATTTTAATAGTTTCTAACTTGTTTTGTTAGTATATTTTTAGCATAAATAATATCAAATCGAGTTTTATATAAACGATTTTTTATATGTATGCTTTCTCTAACATTCTCGTTCAACAAATCTAGAAAAATAAACGTCGTTATTAAGAAACTCATATTTTTCTTTTCAAAGTGGTATTTGTAGTAGGTTGATGGTGGTGATGGACGGAGTTCGTGGTAGGTCGATGATGGCGGTGAACGGAATTTCACGATGGTGGTGGTGGAGGTCGATATTAGTTGTAGATCTCTCATCGTAACAATCAGAACCAAAATTTATGTTAAATCAAGACCGGAAACCGCATCGGTCGGAAAAGTTGTTTTGGGTTAGAATTTTTTATTTTTTCAGTTTAAGATTAAAAATTTTCAAGTTCATGATCTTGTAAGTTCGTATATTATAGCGATATATGTTTTTATTTTTCAGTTGTTTTTTGTGTTTGTTACATTTTCAGACTTTGCTTAACTAAAAATAAAAAAAATTTGTCCTCAGATCTGTTTAGTTCTAGATCCATATTGGCTGGTGTTAGTGGCGACGTGCTCGTAGCAGCGGTATTGTGACGGTGGCGGCGGTGCTGGTGGAGGGGTGGTGGTTGGGTAAGAGGTAAAAAAAAAAAAAATAGTGGTGTTGAAGATCTAAAGATGTGAAAGAATATTGTAAACTGTGATCTTGCTTGGCGGCGGTGCTGGTGGATGGGTGGTGGTTGGGTAAGAGGTAAAAAAAAAATGGTGGTGTTGAAGATCTAAAGATGTGAAAGAATATTGTAAACTGTGATCTTGCTTTTGGTTTTTTTTTTTTTTTTTTGCAACCTTGGGTGTGAAAAGACAAAAGTACCCCTGGTGGTTACTGTTATACTGTAGCGATTTCGTTGATGTGGTGGGATTTAATTGGTTGGCGTTGTCCATATTTAGTATAATGTATAATGGTATTGATTGTTGCCGATATCATTTTTGCTAGAAGTTGGTGTTAGTGGCGAATTGTTGCCGGAAGTGGCAAGTAGCTGTTGACGGTGGTTTGTTTCAAAAATGGTTGGTGGCGGTGGTGTTTTATGGAGGGTTTTTATAGTTATTTTTGATGATAAAAAATTCTTTATTAGTCTTTGTTAGTTACTGTATTAATTTTAGTATATGATTTTTGTTTTAAGATCTAATCCAATTTATTTACTTATTAGATTGTTTAGAATCGATTAAAGTATATGTTAATTATTTAGTTAAGCTTAAAATCAGAATTCAGAATAAAATCAGAAGATAAAGTAAATTATTTCAAAAAAAAAAAAAAAAAAAAATACTGTAGCTACAGTGGTTGTGGTTGGATGGTGTTGTCCATATTTAGTATATAGTATAATATAATATAATGTAAATAAATATGGTAGGTGTCATTGAATCATGTCAAGTTGTTAGATTCAACTTGTTCAAGTAGTGCGCTGTTTCAAGTAAGATAATTAATAGAATTGATAAATCGTATAGTCTAACAACATGTACAATATATAAGTCCAAGAATCCATCTTTTTTCTAAAACCAATTGGTGATAGAAGGACTTCCCCTTAGACTTATATGCATACATTTGTTTTTGTCCATGACCGATGTGGGATAACTTCCCAACACGCCCCCTCACATCGAGGCGTGGAAGATAACTTCCCAACACGCTCCCTCACATCGAGGCGTGGAACGGTTGTAGCGACGGTGGCACACACATGGGAGCTTGACTCGGACTCGCTGTAGAGATGGCGGCACAAACATAAGGGTCTGACTCAATCTCTTTGTAAAACCGCTCACCTAAGCTCTGATACCATGACAGAATTAATAAATCGTATATCCAACAACATGTATAACATATAAGTCCAAGAGTTCATCCTTTTCCAAAACCAATTATGACAAGCTCGTTAAGCCGATCATAGTATCTGAAAGTTAGTGTTGAGGTGGAGTATTTCGTAAGTCTATGGACAAAATGTTTGGTTATGTTGGCTCATCGGGCTCTTAGTATTGAAGTTTCGTTGTTTGGTTTTCGTTTTCTTTCTCTCGTTTTGTTAATTTTGTAGGTTGGTTCGGATTTTGTTTGCTCTCACGGTTATGCTATGTCGGTTTATAGCGAGTTTGCTGGTTTTGTTGTGTTATGTTTCTCGTAGTGTTTTGTTTGGTTTACTACATTTGTTATATATTGAAGTTGCCTTTGTATTGTTCTTTTGAAAATAAAAAATGATGTTTCGGAATATGACCTGGTTAGGTAACCTTGATTAAATCATGTTTAGAAATTTCATAAATAAAGCTTGTTAGCTTAAAACTCAATAGCATTATTAATTTCCTTTTCTAGATCAAACATATAGTATCATATCTTACTACTACTACTAGTATCACAATGTAAAAGCTAGATAATGCATTTTAGATTTTAGATAACTATCATTAGCAGACTAATGTAATTAGATAACTATTAGCAGACTTATTAGAAGTTTAGTATGATAGTGGGGATCTAAAAATGTATAAGAAATGGATAAACACATGTAGAAACATGGAGCAGTCAAAAATGGACGATATATTGAAGCTTTTTATACCTCTCTTTATGGCTCCAACATCTTAGAAAGTTAGAAGCTTCTTATACTTCTCTTTAATGGTTCCAACTTCCTACATCTCCGTAATGCACTTTCTCAAGATAGTATCATAGACACCATCCCCTTTTAAAATGATTGTAGGGTAGCAAGCCGCCAAAGCCACCCCCAACCACACCCCTCACAGCCAGGCAGTACTATGTGTTGGTTTAAGAGGGCCATGCAGGCCATCCTTGAATTTAGACTTCTAGTGTAAAAATTACTCATATTTTAGGATAAATTCATAATTCAAAATATTATTGCTTTTATGGCTCTCTTAAAAGTTCATAAATTTAACAACAACACTCCTAAAAAAGTTTTTAACCTTCTGCCACTGCTCACGGCTCTTGGCGTCTGACTCATGGCCCCATAATTTGATTTTTTTTATTATTATTTTTTTTTAATCTAACACTTAATAACAAAGAATTAAAAAAAAAGGTCAGTTGCTTTAAAAAAAACAATTATTTTTACCATATAAATACACATACAACTTCAATCATTTTTCTCACACAATCTATATAATTTCTCTAATTTCAACCATCTAACTTATTTTTTTCACACTCATTTAACTTCAACCATTTAATCCCTATAAATACACCATGAAATCAAATGTTTTTTCAGTTGACGTATATTGCAAGGGTGAATTTCAGGATCACTTTGACATACGCTAATGAGATGAAAAAATCTTTTGATGATGCAGATGTTCGTGAGTTTGCCGAAGTTGTTTGCATTTCAAAAAGAAAATATACATTTCGATCACACAAATGTTTTATATTTCGAAGAAGATACTATTGAAGCCGACTTTCTTATGAAAGATGAAGAAAGATATGATATAATACAAGGAGCCAAGATATGTTCTCAAAAATTGAGTTGTATCTTTTATATATAAATGAAGAACTTGAACATGATTACGATACTAATGAGTTTTCGGATTTGAGCCAAGATTCTTTTTAATTTTTTTCAAAGACATTTTAGGAGTTTTTTAATTTATGTAATCGAATTTTTAAGTATGTTTAATTTAATGTAGTGTTTTAAAAAGTAGTGTTTAATTTTTTATAAAATTAATTATTTTTATTTGAATGTTGTAATTTTAATCATTAAGTGTAACATTAATGTAATGTGGTGGTTAGTAATCCAATGATAATATTCAAATGTTAATTACTTTGTTTTGATAAGGACTCCAAGTCTTGAGTGTTTAAAAGCGTATAGAACAACACAAGTTTACGAGCATACTTGATCTCTAGCAAACGATCGATACACATAATAAATAAGTCAAAAGAGTCATTTGAAAAACTCAGGAAGTACACAGCTAGATCCACGGTCGACCGTGGGTCAGACCGTGGTTGTCCTGTACCTTGGTTTCTGAGAAACCAGGTACATGGTCGACTTCACCGTCAATCGTGGGTCAACCGCAGTTCTCTCTGTCCAAATTTCTTGACCAAATAAAGTTTGACCATTTCGAGACATCTATAATTCACGAAACATGTTTCAAAATGGTTAGAATAGTTGCCCTCTTCATATTCAAAAGAGTTTTTGTCTCTAGGGTGTTAATCTCGCTTAATCTCACCTAATGACGTCTTAATGACACTTTAGCTTGTGATTAAGGTTAAACACATAAGTGTTGCTAAATGTCCTTTTGCAAGTCATCTTTTAAATCTAAAATATATGTAGACATGATTAGGATGGTCATTAGGTCCCAACTAAAGATATGTTCTCAACTTGATTAATCATTAAGCATTATGTACATGCTTAAGTATGATTATCTCTTTATAATTAGTGTAATTTCCTAGAAGTCTTCATATAAAACAAATGGGTCTTAATTGAAGTGTTACAAGTAACCAATAAATGCATATACTTGCAATCAAATGTTGACAAAAGCTTTGAAGACTTGCGATATGGTATTTGGAACTTGTGATTTGTCATGGGATAAAAATCTGCATTTGCCATTATGGAAAATCAATGACTCAAGAGAAGAACAATGAGACTTTCCTCTTTTGCAAGCATATTTCAACATCCATGAATGCATACAAGATAAAAGGGGTTATGCAGGTTGTTTCAAATGTTTTTGGCTTATAATTGCAGCCATCCAATAAGGAAAAATGACAAAATTAAAGGTCTCAAACGGCTACAAATTCATAAGTCAGAACCTGCACTGTTGACCCACGGTCGGCCGTGAGGTGAGCCGCACAGTGCCAGGAATTAATTTCTATTGCCTATAAAAGTCAAGCCTTGGAGCACTTGAAGACTCACCTCTTGCACTTACATTTTCATATATTTATTTATATCATTCAAATACTATTGTAAACTATTTGGAGTGATTCTATCAAGAGTGATTGTAAACTTAGTTGTGAGTTTACTTGTAAACTATCTTTTTAAAGGGATCTAGAAGATAGTTAAGGTTTCCCTAAGTTGGAGCATTAGGATCTTGTGGTAAGAGCATTTGGTGATTGTGAATTCTTCAAAGGGACGTAAGGGTTAATAAGTTGCAGCTTATCGAGGAGCTAGTGTTGTATCCAGACACTTCACCGAGTATGGAGTATCGTAGTGAAACAAACTCTCAATTCGTTAGAATTGAGGAGTGAATTAAGGAAGATTAGTTAACATCTTCCCAAACCACTATAAATCTCTGTGTTTGTTCTCTCATCCCTAATCTTTATATTTACATTACTTGTGAACAAACAATTCAAATTTCAATATAGTCATCTCAAGTTCTAAATCGAAAAACTTTGTAAAAATAACTATTCATCCCCCCTCCTCTAGTTACTTGCATAATGTTTTTACTATTTGCTAATGTATTACTACGTATTTTTTTGGTTATTATATATAAAAATTAATTTAAATGGTTTAAAGTGTAACGACCCAATCCGTTATCCAACCAAAAACACGCATTAAAAAAAAATTTGTAACTCAGTTCATCAGGACGGCGTCCAGTTATCTGGAAGGCGTCCAGTTGTGAAGGGCAGGACGGCGTCCAAGAAATTGGGACGACGTCTAAATGAACTGCCAGGGGCTGTCCCCGGAGTCCAACTTACACGAGCGGAAAACCCGCTTCCCGACACTTTTAAACGAAACGACTTTCACAACACGTTAGTATAATTAACACTACAATAAAAATGAGTTTTACAACACCGGGCCCACAACGACATGTTTTACGAATTTCGTTCAAAATACAGGTTTCGACCATAAGAGTTTAATTGCCAAACGACACCTAGAGCATGGTGTTTGGGGTTAAACTACCCAAATCTTGGTCAAAATTTAAAAGCTAGCACCCAAAAGCATCCCCTATCAAACAAAGCAGGAGGCCACTAATTCAAACGGATGCCCTTTCCCTTGTCCACGCTGGAGCCTAAAAAGAGTAAACAACGAGAGGGTAAGCAAAACGCTTAGTGAATGCAATAATTATACATATACATATATAATCTACTTACTTGCAAACACTTACTCAATTATCGTATACGAGCTAGCAACTGACAACTATGCAATCACAATGCAAAACAAGATATCCACAATTCTCAATAAGTTAGCATTACCAATAGCATATAATTCACAATTTGATATGCTAAAACTATCACACATAACCATGGTTAACCATAACGCACACAAGGGAATGGTACACGCACAACGACCGTTGGTACTCGCACAATGACCGTTAGTGTAAACTAACCCCCTAGGTGGACGTCCGCACTTACCGAACCACCCTTCACGCACATGTGGTCTCCATCGCACAAAAAAAGTAAGTGAATCCACACATCCGGATAACACTATAGTGAATCCACACGCCCGGATAACACTAAGCACAAGCCCGCAAGCAAATACACTATATACGCATATATATAATTATTCCACTCACCTTAATGCCTTTGGTGAATGAGAAATCAAGCTTGCAACCTTCAATGTAAAGTACCTATTACATTTTGCATATAATCAATCACACGAACAAGGTCAACCAACTCACTCACCATTCTAGTGTTATTTTAACCTATAGTGCAATTTAGACCCATTTCAAGGTTAACACACCCATTTGGGTCACCCACAACCCAAATAGCACCCATTCAAATTAACCTCTAAGTGTGCTAGTGATTGTTAATCATTTAAGACCCATAAACACCATATATCACCTCAAAACCCTAGGTTAGTCATCCTTGGGTCCTCATGACCCAATCTTACCCACAAACCCCCAAATCACTAACAAATGGGTTTTATGTTTGTCACTAACCCAAACCCTAACCCTTAAAAAATTTAAAATAAGGAAATCAAGGTTAAAACATACCACCACAATCAAAACTTAGCTAGTGATAAAGTGAACAACCTTAACACTCGAGCTTAAACCCGAATCGAGCTTCTTCCTTCTTGATTTGAGCTTTCTTACACTAGAAAATCTCTCTCTCTCTCTCTAAACTTGAAGTAGAATGGAAGAGGGTATTGGAAATGGAGTAAATGACACTCCTAGAGATGATCTTGTGCCTTAAATTCGGCCCCCAAGTGAAATTACCAAAAAGCCCCTTTAAAATATCTAAAATTCCAACAGTTGGCCCGCTAGTTCATCTGGACGGCGTCCAAACTACCTAGACGGCATCCAGTTCTTCTTTGTTTGACGGTGTCCCACGATCTTGGACGGCGTCCCATATAACTAGAAACAGGATCTTACATAAAGTTTGAGGTGAAGGTGTAAGATATGGAGGGTTTAGTTAAAGTAATGTTAACTTGGTTGATGCTAATGTGGCGCTGGTGTGGAAGAACGGAGTTCACTTAAGAGAAATTATGATAGAGAAAGGCCTCAAGTTAAAAGTATACGAAGTAGGAACACGCTTCATCATTGTTACCCTTCGAAACGATATAAATGTTGGCATCCAACTCTTCGGCCTCATTTCGGACCTTGGTTGGAATGCCAATTTTGAGCAGCTGGTGAGACGCTTCAAATTATCTTTTTTTTCCTTTTTCTAGTTTTTTTATAAACTTGCAAACTATAACAAACTAAACAAGTGTTCTAACATGATTACACAATTCCAAATTGAAACCAATGAGCTAACAATCGTTCAAACCAAAACAAATTAAGAAGAACTAAACTACAAACCCTTGTAGAAACTCCAACAAATAATGAAATTGTATATTGTATATATATACTAATGGGCACCGCGACTTTGCGTGTTTGGTGCCCAACTTTCTCCAAAACGACACAGCAAAAAAAAAAAAACAAATTCATCCCTCAACCTTTAACCCTTACACAATTTCCACCCCTACATAGGGGTGTAAAATGTAAAATCATTATTTTAAATAACAAATTTAAACAAATTCCACAAAAATTTTTAACAGGGCATATATTCCCGGTCGCTTCATTTCAATTTTTCCGGAATCACCGTTCAAATCGAAAATATTTTACGAACACAACGCAACTAGCTATGCGAGAAATGGAGTGTTTTTAAAAAACGCTATACATTTCAGGATATATTTTATACATTTACATACATATATAATAAACACCCAAAATAACCACATCATATCGATAGTTCTATTCCCTTTTTTTATGTGATTTTCTGGTGCTAAAAATGTGGAGTCCATTACATGTACTAGGTACTAACCACGTGTTTCCAACTATACCCGTAGCAACGCTCTTTAATTCTGTAAATACATAACACTATGTTAAATATGGATATGCAACCCGAAAGGCTTCGCCGCATCACGCGGGCCGGTATTTTTTTTTACTTAATAGCTACAATAACAGGTAAAAATGACTAGCAAAATTAAGGACCCTTAAGCATTATAATAATAATAATAATAATAATAATAATAATAATAATAATAATAATAATAATAATAATAATAATAATAATAATAATAATAATAATAATAATAATAACAATAACAATAACAATAACAATAACAATAACAATAACAATAACAATAACAATAACAATAACAATAATAATAATAATAATAATAATAATAATAATAATAATAATAATAATAATAATAATAATAATAATAATAATAATAATAATAAACCCTTTTCGATTTTTTAGCTGTTAAACTAAAGTTTAAGAGATACTACGGTCAAACCGTTAGATTAAGGAGGATTAGTTAACATCCTCCTCAACTATTATAAATCTTGGTGTTTGTGTTCTCGATATTCATATTACTTGTTATTTACAAACACACTTGATGATCAAAATGAATCTCACTAATTGAATTCATTACACATACTAAATCATTTTGATCATAAACCATACGGCTAAATCACTCATTGATTCACTAATCGAGAGATTTTCTTCACTAAGTAAACCTTCAAATCTGATGGAGATCCAATTACAATACCTGTACTTCAGTAGGCCACACCAACAATCTTTTTATCCCATCAAAAGATTAAAGCCTACTTATATCAAACTTGTCTTCACCTTAGACAAGTATTTATTTCCCAATAGAATTAATCAAGTTCCTATATCCCTTGAAGGAAGTTAGATCACTAGTAGGATGATGTTCCTTTTACTGTTTACAAGAGCTAATATACTTCCTTGATCACCCGAATGAAGTGTTTACAAGTAAACTTAAAGTTACAAATGATAATCATAAAGTTTACAATTTAATTCTAGTAGTTAAGTAGAATCTCTCTTTCTCTTGCTCATAATCTCTCTATTGATATATTTGTTGAAGCTTACGAAATTAGCTAATTTGAAAGTGTTTGGAAACATGTGTCTTACAATTGTCTTCAAGTCGTGGCATCTATAGATCAAAGGCTCTTCTTGAATTGTATACGTTGGTCAGCCTTTTTACATAAAAGAGTTAGAATAAAGATGCTTGTTGACTTGCACATTATATTTGAATATATCCGTTGATAAGTTTTCTTCTCCAATAATTTTGACTTGTTTCCTCTTAATATCACCTACATAAAAGAGTTAAATTAAAGGTGCTTTTTGACTTGCACTATCTTGATTTGTATCCGATGGTGAGTTTTTCTTTATTTGAGAATGTGTTGATTTATGTCCCAGAAATTGACATTGTATAACTAAAGAGGTAAGCATCACTTTGTGATATTTTGTCCATGAAATTAAAAGAGAAATAAACAAATCTTGTCTCCTCTTTTACTAGTCAACAAATGTCTTAGAGGAAAGCATCTCATAATGCATTGAATTCAAGTTCTAAATATGACGAATGCTAAGTTTTTGTATCAACAATAATCGTATACTTCAAACAAGTACTAATAAATTATAAAGCGTAAAACATCTTCAAGTTTCCACCTATATCCCAATATGGTAGGCTTTGACCCATAGTTTGAATACATGTTCTTAAAAGGGTAAATGCTGATTTTAGTGAAAGAGTTTTGAATATGTTTTTACAAGAATCATTTATAGTTTAATATCACCTTTTATGATTCTATTAGATTGGTAAATATTTCATCATATTGAAGGATTAATGTGCAAGGTACAACATATAACTATATAGCCAAATTCATTTAAGCCTTCGGGGTCACACACATATACACCGAGACGTCAAATAAAATATATATATGATGTATATATATTACTCAAGTAACAAAATAGCAAATCGAAATTAATTCATTTACTATTCATATGAATAGTAAATGAAACGAAATTAATTAATTTACTATTCACATGAAAGCGACATGATAGAAATTATTAATTATAAGTTACATAACATACCCCTAAAGTATTTGAGAAAATACGACTTTATAAACGTAAAAGGGAATCAAATATTTGCAAGATTTTGCAAGATATTGCAATATTTTATTCCACCGAATTTTGGACTTGTTTTACAAAAGTCGTTTAACTTATTAGATTTCATATATTACATATATCGATATGGAATATTTCAAGAAATAAAGAGATAATGAAAACACACACATTCTTGTTTAGAGTACGAAAACAAAGAAAAATCAAAATCCTTTTCCGTTGTTATTATATCACAAAAATCAAACTAGCTCATGGTTAAGTTTTGGTTCATATTGAAACCATTTACGGAGGATTAATTATTATTGGTTTATTAATATAATTGGATTATATTAATAAGTTACTTGAGTTTGGACTTGCATCCATTGACGGTTGTTTGAAGTGTAGTGTGGACTATCCTAAGAGACAGTCATATTTTTGATCGTAGGTTTCTCTCTTTCAATCAGTTTCTTCAAGAAAGATATATCGTTTACTCACTTTGTGAATTACATATTTTGACAATTATTAGTGGTGTAACTGGATCATAGGGATAAATTAATCATGTGCATGTTTCATTAAATATATGAATATTTAATCTTGTAAATGTTTTATGAAATAATAAAAGATTATTATTTTAACCATCCGCTGCGTTAATCTAATTTGGTAAAAGTACACATGATTTTCCAACAGTGGTATCAGAGCTGGCTTAAGATGTGTCGTCGGCTTAATCGTAGAGGGGGTTCTCACAGTGTTACCTGTGACGAAGCATTGGTTCTTACTCCTCGCGGTCCGAATATGGTTGGCTTTGCCGAGAGGCATGGTGTCACACCCCCAAATAGGGCCTGGAGTATTTGTGACTAAGTATATCAAATCAAAGTTGTATAAACGAGAACGACTCTATATGAGACGTTTTATTGAGTTTTACAGCGGAAGATAAATAGATTACATTGTATTTAGAGTATTAAATGTCTTTAATTGATATGATATGTAATGAAGACTCCAAGCATAGCAAGCAATCATCATCAAAGTAGCAGATATACAGCGGAAGCAATATTTAAGTACCTGAGAATAAACATGCTTTAAAAAGTCAACACGAGGTTGAGTGAGTTCATAGATTTATCATAAAACAATAATTCAGTATAGCATTTGACCACAAGATTTAAGTTTAAAGTTGATTGATACCAAATATATCAATCGAAAGAGTTGCTATTTGTAATATTGCGACTAAACAAAGTTACCCTGTGACACTTGTTATTCATATCGTTGAATCATTATTATGTATCCAAAGACCAACGGTCAAATGGACAGACACGTCACTCTCAGTAGTGCTACTCACAATAACTAAGCTTGCATCTTATACCTCAGCAATTAACGATATTACGGTAGGGATTTAGCATGACAAAGCATGTATATAGCATAAAAGTTTGAGTACTTGTATCTAACGTGTAAAACAGTTATAAAAGTTGCGCATGTATTCTCAGCCCAAAAATATATATAAAAAGGGAGCTATGAAAACTCACTATACGATATGATAGTTTGTAGTAAATATGCATATGACGGTATTGAAACAAGTGCAGAGTTGTCCTCGAATTCACGAACCGATATTCAATTATATATATTAAAACATATACTTTTAATTGAATAAATATATATATTATTATTAATGATATAGTTTTTATATTAATAAACGATATATTTCATTATCTTATTAGATATATTCATTTTATATATTTTAATAAATAAGATATTAATATAGTTTAATTATGTTTATTAAGTATATTGTTATATGAATATCATTTGTTAGTTAAATTAATGAAAATATTAAGATAAGGGTAATAATACTATTAGATTTAATAATAATAATAATAATAATAATAATAATAATAATAATAATAATAATAATAATAATAATAATAATAATAATAATAATAATAATAATAATAATAATAATAATAATAATAATAATGAAATTTTTATATAATATGATAATTTTAATAACACTAATAATGTTAATAATAATGATACTACTAATAATATTCTTAATAATAATACTAGTTTTAATAAAATGATTGATTTAAAAATTAATGATATTTCTAGTATTAATGATAACAGTAATAATACTGATATTAATAATAACTATAAAAATAACCATTTTGTTACTAATGATAGTAATAATAGTTTTAATAATAATAATAATAATAATAATAATAATAATAATAATAATAATAATAATAATAATAATAATAATACTATTAATGATAATTATACTTATTTTAAATTTTTGATTACAATACTTAGTAATGATAATAATATTAGTAATAACAATAATAATAATAATAATCATTATGAAAATAATAATAATTGTAACTAATACTTTTATTAGTAATAATAATAATAATAATAACTATAATGCTAGTAATAATAACAATAACTAATAGTAACAATAATAATAATAACAATAAATAATAATAATAATAATAATAATAATAATAATAATAATAATAATAATAATAATAATAATAATAATAATAATAATAATAATAATAATAATAATAATAATAATAATAATAATAATTAGAAAGCTACCTTTATATGTTTTCCCAAAAAGAAATGACTATGACCGGGCTCGAACCCGAGACCTCTCGCTCACCCGTAAACACCCAAGACCATTGAGATGCTGCTTACTTTTCTAATTTATTTTACAGTTTAATTATATTTATATTATTTCTGTTTTCATACTTCTTCTTCACAGCTTGATCGACCAGAGCCATAATAATCATGACAACGAAATAATTTATCGGTTTAAGACTTTAAAAATAAAGGTGCCTGCTGCTGTTCGTCGGTTTAAAAAAAAAAGAAATAATGATTTTGATTTTGTGAATGTTTTAGACAAACCTTATAACACAAATTGTGTTTAAAATCACTCCTAGAAACTTTCTACACCCTCAATTGAACTTAAATCTTAACAGGAAACTCGAATTTGATTGAAGAACACATGTTTGACTTTTTGATTTCGAACCTTTGACTCGAAAATTAGAATTCGTTAAGAAAAATTGGAAGTTGAAACTTTACAGGAAGTTTGTTTAGATGATTCCTAACAACACTGCATTAACACTTTTTGAAATTTAATTCGATTTCGAGGTTTTTAAATAATTGAGCAAGAACAAAGGTCGAGGGAGAAAAAAAATATATATATAAATTTTTTATGGATTCATTTGTATTGTGTTGACAATGGAAACCAATTGGTCTTATATAAAAAAATTTGTGATCGATTGGTTCATTATGTGTGGATGTCGACTAGATCACCATGAAGAAAAAAAATTTAAAGTGCAGATAAAAATATGGAAGCAGAATCACGATGGGAAAAGTATATAAAAAATATAGATAGTGTTCTAACCTAATTAGGTATCTATCTGTCACTTTTTTTTATTTAATTAATATTAATAATTAATAAATATATTAATAATAATAATATAAATAATAATAATAATAATAATAATAATAATAATAATAATAATAATAATAATAATAATAATAATAATGATATTACTAATACTAAAATAATGATAATAATATTAGTAATGATAATACTCTTAATAATAATGATGATAATAATATAAATTATGTTATTGATATTAATAATCAAAATGTTAATAATGATATAGTTTTAATGATAAATAATAATATTAATATGACAATAAAAATGATAATTATAATTAATAATAATCTTATTTATATTAATCTTATTACTTTTAGTAAAAGTGATAATACTAATGATAATAATAATTATTAATTATAATAATAATGATATTTCATTATTTTAATATTAATGTTAAGTATTAATACTAATACTAATAATATTAATAATATATTAGTAATTATATTAATGATAATGATAATGATAATTATTAATAATAATTATTACAATACTTATAATAATAATGATTGTAAATGATATATATATATATATATATATATATATATATATATATATATATATATATATATATATATATATATATATATATATGTATATATATATATATATATTTACATATATTTTTATAACCGGTTATTCGTGAATCGTCGGAAACAGTCGAAGTTTAGTTTAAATTTAATCGGAATTTTCTAGGTTATCACAGTATCCCCCTGCTAATAGAAATTTCGTCCCAAAATTTAGTTGTTGCCATCAGTCAGCGTTGTTTGTAAACAGGTGAGGATATTTACGTTTTATTTGGTCATCACGTTCCCAGGTATGCTCGGGGCCTTGCGTGAATCCCAACAGATAGAATATTGTTTTGTTTCAAGAGTTTAAATCATACAAACCATAAATTCTACAGGTTCTTCGATGAAGTGCATTTTATCATTAATGCGGTGGTTATCTAAAGATTAACAAGAGTGTCATTTGACTAGGTTATCCTCATAAGGGATGATGGTGCTATACAAGCATTTCAGTAAACTGAACACATGAAATGTGTTATGAATAGTATTGAGCTCATTTAAAACCTTGAGCGTTTATGCCACAATATTAGGGTAGACAAAATAGAGAGGAGTTCATGAAAATCATAGTCATGAAATTTGATAGAGATCGTCATTGTTTACAACAAGAATGATGAATATGAGTTGAAAAATAGAGTTTTATCAACATTGAGTAATATGAATAAAACGATTCGATTACAGGAAGAGTATAAATGAAGCTATCACGAAAGAGTGAAATAAGAAAATTAAATGTTCGCCTTAACTTTTGACATAGTCACGATTGATTTCTAGAATTCAAGGGATTAAAGGAAATCTTCGTAATCTATAAGATTTGATTCTCTGGTAATTAAGGAAATTAGGATTTCTTTGATTAAATGCGGTAAATTGCCTCGATTGATGTGTCTGGAATTTTTGCTATAAATTAGCTTCTTCCGTTTCATTATCTTCACCACTTCTATACTTTCTTTCTTAATTCATACTTCTAAAAGATTGTGAAAATGCTCCATCCAGTTCTTATCCTGGATATTTTTCTGACTATTGTTTCTGTCATTCTTCTTTTTCATCTACCACCGAAGGAATTTATTTTCTTCTACTATTACCTTGGGGTTATAGTGTTTTTAGTGCTCCCGTGTCTTTATATTGCTATACGCATTGATATACACGGTTTGTAATTTTGGTGTTGTTATCGGGCTTTGTATTTTCCCTTATATGTCGAAGCTTCATGCTTTTGTAAAGCAAGTAATGGTCCAGAATCCGTAGGTATGAAGTTTCGAATGAACATAATATTCAAAGTGGAAAGGAAAGGTAATATCACAATTTGATTTGTCAAATTACCAGAATATCCGAAAAAGACCGAATCATCAAGAAAAATATTTTCTTGATATGTTTAGAGGTTAAATAGAATGTAAGAGTCGTGTAACATGGCCAATGATGATTATAAAGTCTATGAATCATCATCTTCCATTAAAAATTTTGCATGACTTACTGTAATATAATCACGTTGGCCTGACGTCATTATATTATACTAATTCATGCTTCAATTCCCAACACTTCTTCAAAACATTTATAATTTAAACTTGAATTTTACAGAATATAGAAACTAAAACAGTTTCCTTTATGATGTGATAAAGATATTGCAAAAAGATTATTAATTGCGAACAAGAATCGTTATGAATATATCTTTAGAAATATAGAGGATATTTATAACAAAAGATACGATGATATTTTAGAATTTTCTAAGATCAAATGATGAGGAAAATTCTTCTGTAAGGATTTAAGATAAGTAAGGAGCAAAGTACTTACTAAGAATTTCAACAGATACTGAATCATCTGGATTCTTTGATTACAGGTTTAGTCCTTGTGATTTGTCCACAGCTTTCTTTATGTTTTGCTCAATCCGTTTTTCAATACCAGATTTTCTTTTGAGCTTTTCCAGCACCCAATTCTTTTATCATCAATTTTTGGCCATTTAGACCATCTACAATTTTGCTTTTTCCTCTGCATTTAATGCTACCAGATATGAATCATTGATTATCAATCCGAGAAGGTTTCAAGAAATTTCATTTTTAGATGATTAAACGCTGATTGTGATCGTCAAGATACAAAGGATGTTTTCAAGAATTTTGAATTTGAAGTGTTTAAGCTTAAGATGTATCCATCAATGAATCTAACAGTTGACGAAGAAATGTTGTGATTTTCAAAAGTAAGGAATGGTAAGTTTGGTGGTTTGATGTGATATAGAATACGAATGAATTTAATTCATGAATGTAATGATCCTTAGGAAGATAACACCTGCTAAAGATTTACTTGAATTCTGATATGTCAAAATATGTAATGGTTGTTCTTTAGTAAACGGATACATATATCTTGTGAATATAACTAGGATAGCTACTGATTATTGAATCAGAATTTGAAGAATGTACAATGTAACATATTAATGTGAGATATAAATATTTCTCGGGTATTACCTACCCGTTAAAATATTTTCACAATCAACAGTTTGTACAAAAGAATTTTTAATTACAATCTTTATGAAAATATACGTACATATATATTTTTCTTTAGATGTAATCATGGATTTAATGAGTTAATATAATATTAAACTCATTTGATTTGCGGTTGAAACAAGAATAAATAATCTCCAAAACCTTAGAGATTTCATAATTGTCGCGAAATATTTCGCTAATGAAGTTATGATTCAATAGTTCGTCGTTCATTGTTATTGATATACCTCGGTATATGATGTTTGAAATGCCCCGTTCATATACAATATTAACGATTCACAATAGTTGATTACATCGCGAGGTACTTGACCTCTATATAATACATTTTACAAACATTGCATTCCTTTTTAAAAGACAAACTTTCTTTACATCGAAAGTTGACGGCAAGCATACTATTTTATAATACCTCCAACTATAATTGACTTAATAATAATCTTGATGAACTCGACGACTCGAATGCAACGTCTTTTGAAATATGTCATGAATGACTCCAAGTAATATCTCTAATATGAGCAAATGCACAGCGGAAGATTTCTTTCATACCTGAGAATAAACATGCTTTCAAGTGTCAACCAAAAGGTTGGTGAGTTCATAAGTTTATCATAAAACAATAAAATTCATCATTTTGAAATGGGCCCGAATCCTATACCCACCTGTAATGTACATGCGATATCTTTTAAATACAGTACACCTTTCTCGTGTACGAAATCATCTTTCATAAATCTTAGTAACCGTACACATATCTTGTGCACAAAAATAACATACACATAACCTGTGTATAAAATCATTTTCTCGATACATAACATTCACTTTTCATTTCTTTCATAGTTTGGCTTGGTAACCGACCTTAACATATAATGCGCATAATAATATCCTCAAAAACAGAACATCTCGTCTGTATAATAATCATATAAACTTTGAAGTACTAAACACCACGCCCACTAGCCCTTCCATCTAGTGAACATTCTGGGTGGGGGTGTTAAACCCGGTAGCTACCTTTAGGATTCGCGTCAATTAGGCGTGTACTAATTCTCAAAATTAGTGATATTCCCTAATTCTTAGATTACCAAGCAATAATAATTAGGGGGAAAATATTCACAACAATTAGTAGCAATTATCACGTCCAACTAATTCAATAATAATTCACAGAACTTCTGTCTGCATAATAATTCATTCGAGGAATGTTTTGCTTGTGTCTATCTCGTCAAACATTTATAAAAGTATTTCATATATTTGCAGTTCAAAATATATTTTAAAAGCATTTAATAAAGCAATTGTAAAAACAGTGCATGTATTCTCAGTCCCAAAAATGTAAAGAGTAAAAGGGAATCAAATGAACTCACGCATATAAATATTGTAAAACAGTCTTTAAAACAGTGCATGTATTCTCAGCCCAAAAATATAAAAAGGGAGCAAATGAACTCACCATACTGTATTTTGTAGTAAAAATACATATGACGACATTAAACAAGTGTAGGGTTGGCCTCGGATTCACGAACCTATATCAATTATATATATATTAACACAAAATAGTAATCGAACACGTTTAGATATTATTATTAGTTGTTATTTCAGTAACTTGTATGTTTCACTGATAACTATGTTAGATATATTAATTTTATATACTTTAGATAAATAATTAGTATTTATTATGAAAATATTAATGTTGTTATGGGATATGTTTTAAATATATTCTTATATAGTTATTTATTTGGTAAAATAATATCAATAATAATAAATAAAAATTTGTATCTTTTTATGATAAAAATAATAATAACATTATTGTTAATTAGGTTTGGTAATGATATTGGTATTAATAATTTTGATTACAATACTAATAATAAGATTAATGATAAAACAATAATAACGATAATAATAATAATGTTAAAAGTAATAATAAAAATAATGTTATTACTACTACTACTACTACTAATAATAATAATAATAATAATAATAATAATAATAATAATAATAATAATAATAATAATAATAATAATAATAATAATAATAATAATAATAATAATAATAATAATAATAATAATAATAATAATAATAATAATAATAATAAAAATAAAAACAATAGGAGTAATAATAATAGTTACCTCACTTAGAAAAAGCTCCAAAATAATAATCGCCCATGCCCAGGCTCGAACCCTAGACTTCCCGCTAACACATAAACACCTTAAACCATTCCGCTGTTTTTACTTTTCTGTTATAATTCATAACGCATATTTATTTAACCATTATCTATCTCAGCCCAACCTCGAAAATAAAATACGGCCCATGTTTGATTTGGCCTAACAGGCCCAACGTTAATTAAATAAGCCCGATTGTTATCAATTTAATAAGCCCGTCTGATTTAAGTTATTTGGAGTAATAAATATCTAGTGAATATTCATCTCTAATTCGTTGTACAGCATCTTTTATCATCCTCCATGGCATCGTTATCCTCTCCACTTTAATAATATCATCACCATAATCTTCATCATTGTCGAATCATCATCTTTATCGTGATCTCCACCATTTACGAGCAGCAACAGATCAAACTTCCGGCGGAGGTAGCATCAACATTTGTAGCTGCATCTTCGTATAAACAAAATCATGGCAGCAGGTTTTTGAAGGGAAAGAAAGAAAAATAAATAACTGTAGCAGGTTTATTATGTTGATGATGGTGCTCGAATAGGAAGAAAATAGTATCACAACAGTAGCAAACGTGATGATGGTTCTAACGGTTTTCAATGATGTAGTTTGTGGTGGTGTGCGTGTGTTGTCAGCAGCCATAATGAAATGGTGGTTTAAGGAGATGGAATGGTGGCGGTGATCAACGAGCAGGTTTTTGGAGAGAGAGAGAGAGAGAGGAGAGAGAGTGTGTGATGGTTTTTAACAAAATCAATCGCAGCATATACAATGGTTCAGGTGGCGATGAGGTGAACAATAGGGAGGGATAACAGCAGCCTACGGTGGTGGTTCTAATGATGATAGAGACGGTAACAAGTTCGAGTGGTTGTCGATTGTAAACAGAAAACAGAAATATGCAGCAGGTTTTGGGGTAGGATCGACTAAGGAATTTATGAAAATGATGATGGTTAAGTGGTGAGGTACTATTTACTAACCAGAAGGCAATTAGCAGCAACACAAATTGTAGAAATAGAACAAAGTGATGGTGGCAGTTTCTATAGTGATCTTCGAGTTGTTGTGTAGTTGACCAGGAACAACGACAACATCTTAGTTTTGTTCTTCAACCGGACTGAAATAGTAACTTGCAGTGGTTTAATCGAGTAGCAGGTACATATTGTTGGGTTTAGCAAGTGGTGATCAAAGTGGAGTTGTGGTGCTTCGAATATAAAACAGAAATATGCAGAGACATTAGAGTGGTAGCCGAAGTAGGAGGTTGTAGGGTGTTTGTTCGTGGTGTGTTGGTAATGGTTAGTGTGTTCGATGTATGTGTGTTATTTTGTAGTAACTTTGGACTATAATTAGCCAGTTGTTTTCATGAATAAAAGAGTAGTACATAGAGCAATGTAGTCCCTTCCTTTATTTAGTTTATTTATTTATTTATTTATTTTGCATACTAAATTACATTGGTTTGATTTTAGTCAATACATCAATTTGATTTGTTATTGTTATAGGACCGGTGTCCTAACATATACAGATATAAGTGCATGCTTATGTTATGCATGTGAAGTTTCAAAAAAAAAAACAAAATTCAACATAAAGGCCAATTCCCACTAGTGACAGTATTATTTGTGATTGTTAGGTGGCAAAGGAACTACTAATTATTAAGTTACCACATTTTTGATTATGATTGTTACAAACTTACAATTAGAGTGGTTATTAAGTCTTTTCAATTTGGGATGATAACAAATCTCTTTTAATAACATGTACTCCGTAACAACAAAAACCCATAACTTATTTATTGAATATTTATTTTTATTTGGATCCATATGTATGTGAGTATGAGATTGTGACAAATAGACAAATTTTAGAATTATTAAAGAGAAAGGGTGGATGTAATCTGTATGTGTGGGTGAGTAGTAATGATATGGGTTGAGTTGATAGATCGAATGGCTTTGGCTCACAGTTGGTGACTGGCTCACAGTTGGTGACAATGATATGAAGTTAAATGATTTAATTTATGAATTCAATTCCATCGGTGGGTTGTGGTTGCACAAGAAATACGAGGGATTAATATATATATATACATATTTATTTAAATACACACAAATCTATTTACAATTATATGTTCGTGAATCGTCGGAATTGGTCGAAAGTCAATTGAATATACGAAATAGTTCAAACTTTTTGAGACTCAACATTACAGACTTTGCTTATCGTATCGAAATCAAATAAAGATTAAGTTTAAATTTGGTCAGAAATTTTCGGGTCATCACAGTACCTACCTGTTAAAGAAATTTCGTCCCAAAATTTGAGTGAGGTGGTCATGGCTAACAATAAAAATGTTTTCATGACGCATATGAGTTGATAAATAGAGTTTTATCATTATTGAGTAATAAGGATAAATTAATTCAATTATTCGAAGAGTACGAATGAAGCTATCACAAAAGAGTGAAATGATGAAATGGAGATTTGTCTTAATTTTTAACGTAGTCACGTTTGAGTTCCGAAATTCAAGAGATTTAAAGAAAATCTTTGAAATCTAAATGATCTGATTCTTCGGGATTTATGGAAATTAAGATCTATATAATTTAATACTGTGATCTTCCTCGATTACACTGTCTGATATTTTTATTATAAATTAAGCTCTTCTGTTCCATTATTCTCACCATTCATATACTTTCTTTCTTAGCTCATACATCCAAAAGATTGTGATAATGCTTAATCTCGTTCTAATCCTTGATATTTTTCTAATTATCATTTCGGTCATCCTTCTTTTTAATCTTCCACCAAGTGATACTATTCTTAATTATACCGTATCTTTATATTGCTATTCGTATTAATATCCACGGTTTGTAACCTTCGTGTTATTATTGGACTTTATATTTTCTCTTATATTTTGGAGCTCTTTGTCTTTTTATTCTCCTCTCGACCACTAGTAAAGCGAGTAATGGTTCAGAATTAGTAAGTATGGAGTTTCGAATGATTATAGTATTCTAAGCAGAAAGGAATGTATTAGCACGATTTGATTTGTCAAATTACCCGAATCACTGAGAATAGAACTATCAAGAATATATTTTCTTGATATGTTCAGAGGTTATTTAGAATGAAAGAGTTATGTAGCATGGCACATGATGTGGGTAAGATCTGTGAACCTTTATCACGTTCCATTAGAAATTCAACATGACTTACTGTAATATAATCACGTTAGCCGGGCATCATTATATTATACTAACCCATGCTTAAATTCCCAACACTTCTCCATAATTCATTCATAATTTATACTTAGGTTTTACAGAAGTTTTCAATATAATGGAATACAGAAAACACGAAGAGGTAGATAATTTCGGACAAGAATATTTATGAAAATATCCTCAGAAATATCAAAGATATTTATGATGATATTTTCAAAATTGCTAAGATCGAAGGTTGATGAAGAAAGATTTTTCGCAAGATTTTAACATGACTTCGGAGCAGGATATTCTCTAATGATTTCATCGGATCCAGAATTACCTGGATTCTTTGAATATAGGGTTTGGTCCTTGTATTTGTCCTTGGTATCCTTCGTGGTTAGCTCAATCCGTTTTCCAGTTCCAATTTTTCTGAGCTTTTCCAACGTATCCTTCTTTATCATCAAACTTTTGACTGTTATGGTCGTTTATCATTTTTGCTGCTTCATTAGCATTTTCAAAACTCAGAAAACTGATTCATAGGCTAGAGTGCTTTTCAGAATTTCAGTATGAGATATCATAATTCTAAGAGATAAATGTTATATGTATACATATAAATGTTGATGTAGAAATGCTGCGAAATTCAAAATACTGATTACTGATTCTCGATAATTGGTATGGCAATTATCGTTACAAGATGCAGATAAGGTTTCGATAATTATAACGATTTTTCGGAAAGTCAAAGTTCAATGAAGTTGTTGGTAAGTTTACTACTAATGTGGTGGAATATAAACGGTTTCCCGGTAACGATAAAAGAGCATGCATATATATCAAAGTTATAATAAGATTGTTTCGAACGAAAAGTCGATGGTGATTTGCTGAAGCTGTGACAAAATTGACTAATTTTGGAAAGGAATTGCAAAGTTATTTTCGGTAATAACAATGCCAAAAGAGTTAACACAGATACGTGTTTAACGTTTACTCAGGTTTCGAGTGTTTTTAGGTGCATAACTATATGCATTAATCTTTTCTTCCGTAGTTGAAGTGCGGTTGATTCTGTAACACCCGAATATTTTATACGCGAGAAATGGATATATACATATATATATGTATATACATGGGCATGGAGATATTAAAGTATGTATAGATATACCTTTATGGTTTGGGTTGCGTGAAAATGCACGTATATATATTAGAACGAGAAGTACGCGGAGTACTTAGTGTACATTGCATGTATGTATAAGTGTATATATGGGTAAAAGGTGATGGATACGCATGCATGCAAGGGTTGTTGGTTTAGGTTCACTTTGGGGTTTCCTAGAAGGGTTTACTTGCGTTAACAAGTCGGGATTAGAGCGTACGAGTGGAACAATGAGACAAGGGTTCGTTTAGACAAAAATGGTAGCAAAACAGCTTATTGTTGCGCCGCGACAGAGGCCGTCGCGCCGCGAGAAATCAAGCAAAGATGGGACAGAAGAGGGCTCAAACAGAAGTACCAGTTGCAGTACATTGTCGCGCCGCGACAATTAGGGCCGCGCCGCGACCAGTCTGGGTTCAGACCCGATTTCCAGCTTTTAAAAGGGTGTGTTCAGGGGTAAATCCGTCTTTTCACGTGTGGATCAGATTATAGACTCAAACCTCATCCACTCATCTCATTTAATCATTTTCTTTTTCATTTTTCCTTCCACTTTTCTCTCAAAACATAAAACCCCATTTGATTCAAAGTGTGATTTGGAAGGGAAGAAGTGGGATTCAATCTTTGGCGTAGTTGGAAAGTGTGTTCTCCTCGTTCTTGGCTACGTGGTGATACTAGTGGTAAGCTCTAACTCCGAAATTCGTTTTTGTGTTCATCATTCAATTTTAGGGCTTTTGATTGTATGATTCTTAGATGAAACCCATTTAGTTGTTAATTGGAGATTAACACCAATACTCGGGTTTATTGTGATTATTGGCGGGTTTTGGGTTTGGTGTGCAAGTTTGAGTTTAAAGGACTTGTTAATGGTGTTTAATCACTAGTGTTAGTGATTATTGAGGTTTTGGTGTTAATTAGGGTTCTTGAAGTTGACTAATTTTGACTAGAGTCAAAATTAGGGTTTTATGATGATTTTGACCCGATTGTGGATTAAGCGAGGTTTATGAACTTAAAATGGATTAAGTTGAAGTGTTAAACCGATTCCAATGTGTTTTGGTGTTAAAACTTGTAAAGGACGAGATTTTGGTCTTAATGGGTCAAAACTAGGGTTTTGGTGTCAAAATGGGCAAGACACGTGTTTAACACTCGTGTTCGAGTTTAATTGGCATATTAGGACCATTATCACTTGTGTTAGTGATTATTGGTTAAGTTTGGGTGCGGTTTGTACTTGGAAGTGCATTTGGGTCGAGTTTGCACTAAGTGTCGAATTGGGTTGGTTTGTAAATCCAATCTAATTGTGTTGTGATATTTATGATAATGGAATAGGTACTTTCCATTGACGTGTTGCGGATTACTTGGAAGCTTTTCTCAAGACTTCAAGGTGAGTGTTAATATCCTATGTGCATATGTATGTGTAGGATGGGTGCGGGTCGGGTGAAGTGATTCTCGATTATAGAGCTCACTTCACATATAGGTGGATTTGATGGACTTGTGTATAGGTCCAATTGGAACGGTTGTGCGTATTGGTTGGCCACCTTTGGCGAGGTACACGTTTGTGTGCATGTTATCACACGTGGTTGTGATTTGGATGTTATAACCCAATGGCGAAGGGTTGAGATGGTTGAGATGTGTATGGCCCCGACGTGGTGGATTTTATAATCCCGTGACCGTGGGTCTTGGTGTTGAGAAATGAATCTCGGGTAGTGCGGATTCATGATGACTTGGGTTGTTCGGTCATCTTACTGCGGAGGTAGTGAATCTCGGGTAGTGCGGATTCATGATGACTCGGGTTGTTCGGTCATCTTATGGTTGAGAAGTGAATTTCGGGTTGTGCGAATTCACTAAGGCTCGGGTTGTTCGGCCAATGTTAGTATGATTAAGGTTAAGGGGTTAACCTTGTGTATTATTATTATTGTATTATATTAATGTATTGTTGTGTTGTAGCTAGCCCTCCGGGTGTAGCTATTTGGCGTTGTTCGCATCGTTGATGGTGAACTTGTATATTATTGTTGTTGTATCTTAGCTCGTGCTTAGTGTTGTATGGTACGCCTAGACTATCTTACTTTATTGCTTGGACGTTCGGTATGCGGTATTTGTTATTGTTTGGCGTGTCCATTTTATACATATATATGTATGTAGTATGTTAGCACTCACTAAGCGTTAGCTTACCCTCTCGTTGTTGACATTTTTACAGATTGCATGCTTGGCGGTTCGGGTGAGCTTGGGATTAGAGATCTTTGCTAGGTTGCTTAGAAGATCTTGCTTTTGTACTTGATTAGGGTTTGGGTAGCGTTGTCCCAAATCACCATGCTCGGTTTATGACTTCGTTAATGTATCGTTGCATTAAAGGGTTTAAAATATTAATGTTGTTTTGAGTTATTAAACTTATTATTGTGTTAAGGACGTTTTGGAAATAATAATGGGACCTAATGTATGAATTATAATGTATTAAAAGGAAAAAAAATTTATGGGTCGGATTTTAATGCGGGTTGGGTTGTTACAAGTGGTATCAGAGCATGGTCTAAGGGATTTAGGCGACTTGAGATAGGTGCCTAGACTTAGACTTTTGTGTATGCTTATTTGCTGCGGGATTTGTAGGAAAGCGGGACGGACGGGAACTTGGTTAGTGCCTTAGCGTGTAGGTGAACTAACTAGGATTTTGGTTTGTGTTGTGTTGTGGGACGTGAATATCGGGTTGTTCGTATTCACAATATTTCGGGTTGTACGATTGTCCCTGTTGGTTGGGCTCATAGTTTGAGGTAGTGAATGTCGGGTAGTTCGGATTCACTAAGGCTCGGGTTGTACGGCCATCCTCGGTTATACTATGTGGCGGTGGTAGTGAATATCGGTTTGCGCGTATTCACGAGGACTCGGGTTGTGCGGTCATTTCGTTATGAGATATATGGATTGGGTTGGTGGATTTCGGGTTGTGCGAATTCACTAAGGTTCGGGTTGTTTCGACCATCCTCCATATGTGTTTTGGCTCGGGTTGTTTCGGCCATGTTGAGTTGTGAACTATTGGTTGTTTATATACCAATGGTGGGGTCGTGAGGACCATGTCGTGTTGTGAACTATCAGTTGTTGTATACGCCGATGGTGGGGTCGCGAGGACCATGTTGTGTGATTAGTGATGCGATAGCCGTGTTTCGCTCACATGTTGGTTACGGGTGTGACGATGGTTGATTTCGTACACCTTGGGATTTGCGTTTCCATAGTCGTTTGGACGCTACCGGTTTTAGCCGTGTGATCATGATGTTACGGTAGTTGCGTATTGGTCGTATTGCGCACTACAAGGGATGTTTCACGATTGGTGATATCCGTAAGGATTCGTTTGGTTCGGTCTTCATTGTTTCGGGTTGTAGACCCTAGGTTGAGGCTTGGTTGCCTTTAGTGTTGTACTCGGTAATAGTACACTAAGGAATTAATATCTCGGTATGAGATTGGTTGAGTTTCCCGATGTTGGGGAAATGAGCATGGTTTTAGTGCTCGGATTGTGAACTTGAGAAATCGCGAGTGACGATTTAGTTGTAAAAGGCAATTCGTTGGAAAGAATTGCTTAGGAAAGTCGGATTGGGACTTAAGTCGAGGACCGTGAGGTGAGGTCCATTTGGTTAAGCGATGAGGATCACGAGGACGTGATCGAGCTTAAGTGGGGGAGAGTTGTAACACCCGAATATTTTATACGCGAGAAATGGATATATACATATATATATGTATATACATGGGCATGGAGATATTAAAGTATGTATAGATATACCTTTATGGTTTGGGTTGCGTGAAAATGCACGTATATATATTAGAACGAGAAGTACGCGGAGTACTTAGTGTACATTGCATGTATGTATAAGTGTATATATGGGTAAAAGATGATGGATACGCATGCATGCAAGGGTTGTTGGTTTAGGTTCACTTTGGGGTTTCCTAGAAGGGTTTACTTGCGTTAACAAGTCGGGATTAGAGCGTACGAGTGGAACAATGAGACAAGGGTTCGTTTAGACAAAAATGGTAGCAAAACAGCTTATTGTCGCGCCGCGACAGAGGCCGTCGCGCCGCGAGAAATCAAGCAAAGATGGGACAGAAGAGGGCTCAAACAGAAGTACCAGTTGCAGTACATTGTCGCGCCGCGACAATTAGGGCCGCGCCGCGACCAGTCTGGGTTCAGACCCGATTTCCAGCTTTTAAAAGGGTGTGTTCAGGGGTAAATCCGTCTTTTCACGTGTGGATCAGATTATAGACTCAAACCTCATCCACTCATCTCATTTAATCATTTTCTTTTTCATTTTTCCTTCCACTTTTCTCTCAAAACATAAAACCCCATTTGATTCAAAGTGTGATTTGGAAGGGAAGAAGTGGGATTCAATCTTTGGCGTAGTTGGAAAGTGTGTTCTCCTCGTTCTTGGCTACGTGGTGATACTAGTGGTAAGCTCTAACTCCGAAATTCGTTTTTGTGTTCATCATTCAATTTTAGGGCTTTTGATTGTATGATTCTTAGATGAAACCCATTTAGTTGTTAATTGGAGATTAACACCAATACTCGGGTTTATTGTGATTATTGGCGGGTTTTGGGTTTGGTGTGCAAGTTTGAGTTTAAAGGACTTGTTAATGGTGTTTAATCACTAGTGTTAGTGATTATTGAGGTTTTGGTGTTAATTAGGGTTCTTGAAGTTGACTAATTTTGACTAGAGTCAAAATTAGGGTTTTATGATGATTTTGACCCGATTGTGGATTAAGCGAGGTTTATGAACTTAAAATGGATTAAGTTGAAGTGTTAAACCGATTCCAATGTGTTTTGGTGTTAAAACTTGTAAAGGACGAGATTTTGGTCTTAATGGGTCAAAACTAGGGTTTTGGTGTCAAAATGGGCAAGACACGTGTTTAACACTCGTGTTCGAGTTTAATTGGCATATTAGGACCATTATCACTTGTGTTAGTGATTATTGGTTAAGTTTGGGTGCGGTTTGTACTTGGAAGTGCATTTGGGTCGAGTTTGCACTAAGTGTCGAATTGGGTTGGTTTGTAAATCCAATCTAATTGTGTTGTGATATTTATGATAATGGAATAGGTACTTTCCATTGACGTGTTGCGGATTACTTGGAAGCTTTTCTCAAGACTTCAAGGTGAGTGTTAATATCCTATGTGCATATGTATGTGTAGGATGGGTGCGGGTCGGGTGAAGTGATTCTCGATTATAGAGCTCACTTCACATATAGGTGGATTTGATGGACTTGTGTATAGGTCCAATTGGCACGGTTGTGCGTATTGGTTGGCCACCTTTGGCGAGGTACACGTTTGTGTGCATGTTATCACACGTGGTTGTGATTTGGATGTTATAACCCAATGGCGAAGGGTTGAGATGGTTGAGATGTGTATGGCCCCGACGTGGTGGATTTTATAATCCCGTGACCGTGGGTCTTGGTGTTGAGAAATGAATCTCGGGTAGTGCGGATTCATGATGACTTGGGTTGTTCGGTCATCTTACTGCGGAGGTAGTGAATCTCGGGTAGTGCGGATTCATGATGACTCGGGTTGTTCGGTCATCTTATGGTTGAGAAGTGAATTTCGGGTTGTGCGAATTCACTAAGGCTCGGGTTGTTCGGCCAATGTTAGTATGATTAAGGTTAAGGGGTTAACCTTGTGTATTATTATTATTGTATTATATTAATGTATTGTTGTGTTGTAGCTAGCCCTCCGGGTGTAGCTATTTGGCGTTGTTCGCATCGTTGATGGTGAACTTGTATATTATTGTTGTTGTATCTTAGCTCGTGCTTAGTGTTGTATGGTACGCCTAGACTATCTTACTTTATTGCTTGGACGTTCGGTATGCGGTATTTGTTATTGTTTGGCGTGTCCATTTTATACATATATATGTATGTAGTATGTTAGCACTCACTAAGCGTTAGCTTACCCTCTCGTTGTTGACATTTTTACAGATTGCATGCTTGGCGGTTCGGGTGAGCTTGGGATTAGAGATCTTTGCTAGGTTGCTTAGAAGATCTTGCTTTTGTACTTGATTAGGGTTTGGGTAGCGTTGTCCCAAATCACCATGCTCGGTTTATGACTTCGTTAATGTATCGTTGCATTAAAGGGTTTAAAATATTAATGTTGTTTTGAGTTATTAAACTTATTATTGTGTTAAGGACGTTTTGGAAATAATAATGGGACCTAATGTATGAATTATAACGTATTAAAAGGAAAAAAATTTTATGGGTCGGATTTTAATGCGGGTTGGGTTGTTACAGATTCATTCTCTGGATTGAGGTGTTTTAAAGAATCATGAAAGGTTTGAACGCAGATTGTAATCGTCAAGATACAAATGAGATTTAAGATGAATTCAAGTGGCAAACTTGAAGGAATGTTTAGTTTCATATGTTATAATCAATATTTTGATTCATTTTAATTGTCCAATGTTATTAGTCCACAATCGATAGTCCACAGTTAACAGTTCAATAATTCATATATAGCTTAATATATAATATTCGAATTAATTAATACGTATCGTGACCCGTGTACATGTCTCAGACTCGATCACAACTCAAACTATATATATTATTATAGAATCAACCTCAACCCTGTATAGCTAACTCTTGCATTACTGCATATAGAGTGTCTATAGTTATTCCAAATAATATATATAGATGCGTCGATATGATATGTCAAAACCTTGTATACGTGTCCCGATATTTAAAGTGCGTAAAATAAATAACAGAAATTAAATGACGATAAATAAAATTGCGAGAATTAAAATTACGATAAATAAAATGCGATAAATAAATTGCGATAAATAAAAGGTAATACGGAATTAACAGTTAGCTATGAACATTTAGCTAGGAACAGTTAGCTAAGATTTTATTAGCGTGGATTCTTAACAAATTTTCTCATAGTTAATTTGTTTGTTTCTAACAAATTTTATTTTTTGTCCAATATTTTCTTCATTATGCCACTTGTTTGATTCTGATAGGTCAAAATCCAAATATGAAATTTGAATGAAAATGGTTATTCTGTGGTGAACGGATTCGTATATCTGTGGATGTACGTAGGATAGTAAACGACTGTCGAATCAGATTCGAAGAACGTACAGTGCAACTTATTAATGTGGAATCTAAATATTTCTCGGGTATTACCTACCCGTTAAAATATTTGCACCATTAACAGTTTGTACAATAAAACTTTTAATTACAATCTTTATGAAAACATATATACATATATATTTTCTTCAGACATAATCATGGATTTAATGAGTCAATGTGATATTAAACTCATCAGATTTACGGTTAGAACTAGAGTACATAATCTCTAAAATATTAGAGATTACATAATCGCCATGAAGGACGAAGATAGTTTATGTAGAACGATTCGTAGAACGATGATTATGCTTGAGGTATAGATTGCAAGGTTGAGACGTGTGATGATGTTGTTGTTGGTACTGGTTATGCAGCTGGTGCTGCTGATGGTGGTACTGTTGCTGTCGGTGCTACAAGTGTTGTTGGTGCTGAGGTTGGTGATGATGTTGGTGCAGTAAGTATAGCTTGTAGATCACGCACCATCCTTGTCAGGGTTTCTATCCTACCTTCTATCATTTCTATCCATCCACTCATCTGATTCGATAGATCTTGATTATCAATTCGAAGTTCCCTAACTTCTTCTAATATTCCCCTTATATGGGTATTCGGAAGTAGAGGTTGAATATTTTCTGAGATTGCAGTAATGCGACCTTCGAGGTGGAAAACTTTAGTAAGAAGGGTGAATACAGTGTTGTGCATAGGTTCACCGGTGAGTACATCATTTTCTCTGATGTTAGGAGGTAAGTTTGGTTCGCGGTAGGGCTCACCTTCTTCATTTCTCCATCGAGTGAGTAAGTCTCGGACCCACCCCCATCTCCTCCAGAAAGAAAAATAACTAAACGGTGGAGACACTTCGGGTTCATTGACTTCGGAGTCTACTTCAATACGCATCTCGAAATTGCTTCCGAAACTAATGGAATCCAAGCTAGGTGTAGGACCCATCTCTTATGATCAGTTAGAGGATTTTCGATATGAAATGATTTTTGATTATCGGATAATATTCTAATTATATAGAATATCTAATATAGTACAGAAGATCCCGTAGATTACGGAGGAAATTAAGGAAACGTGTCAGATAAAGTCTACAGTAACAGATACGCTAAGATATGAATTTTGTCTATACACTATTCATGCAATCAATGCACTAAGATGTGTCTAGACTAAGAGTGATAAGTAAGTGATTCCCTAAGAATGATAAGCAGGTAATTTTCGACACGAAATAATAAGCAAAACTTTTGACATGCAGACACGGTCGAAGTCCAGACTTACTAATGCATCTTAACAACAATCAGTTAGATACACTAATGCAAGACCTGGTTCGCTAAGACCACCTCTCTGATACCAACTGAAATGCCCCGTTCATATACAATATAAACGATTCACAATAGTTGATTACATCGCGAGGTACTTGACCTCTATATGATACATTTTACAAACATTGCATTCCTTTTTAAAAGACAAACTTTCTTTACATCAAAAGTTGACGGCAAACATACTATTTTATAATACCTCCAACTATAATTGACTTAATAATAATTTTGATGAACTCGACGACTCGAATGCAATGTCTTTTGTAATATGTCATGAATGACTCCAAGTAATATCTCTAATATGAGCAAATACACAGCGGAAGATTTCTTTCATACCTGAGAATAAACATGCTTTCAAGTGTCAACCAAAAGGTTGGTGAGTTCATAGGTTTATCATAAAACAATAAAATTCATCATTTTGATAGACCACAAGATTTAAATCCTGCATGGTACAAATGGGCCCGAATCCTATATCCACCTGTAATGTACATGCGATATCTTTTAAATACAGTACACCTTTCTCGTGTACGAAATCATCTTTCATAAATCTTAGTAACCGTACACATATCTTGTGCACAAAAATAACATACACATAACCTGTGTATAAAATCATTCTCTCGATACATAACATTCACTTTTCATTTCTTTCATAGTTTAGCTTGGTAACCGACCTTAACATATAATGCGCATAATAATATCCCCAAAAACAGAACATCTCGTCTGTATAATAATCATATAAACTTCGAAGTACTAAACACCACGCCCACTAGCCCTTCCGTCTAGTGAACATTCTGGGTGGGGGTGTTAAACCCGGTAGCTACCTTTAGGATTTGCGTCAATTAGGCGTGCACTAATTCTCAAAATTAGTGATGTTCCCTAATTCTTAGGTTACCAAGCAATAATAATCAGGGGAAAAATATTCACAACAATTAGTGGCAATTATCACGTCCAACTAATTCAATAATAATCCACAGAACTTTTGTCTGCATAATAATTCATTCGAGGAATGTTTTGCTTGTGTCTATCTCGTCAAACATTTATAAAAGCATTTCATGTATTCGCAGTACAAAATATATTTCAAAAGCATTTAATAAAGCAATTGTAAAAACAGCGCATGTATTCTCAGTCCCAAAAATGTAAAGAGTAAAAGGGAATCAAATGAACTCACGCATATAAATATTGTAAAACAGTCTTTAAAACAGTGCATGTATTCTCAGCCCAAAAATATAAAGAGTAAAAGGGAGCAAATGAACTCACCATACTGTATTTTGTAGTAAAAATACATATGACGACATTAAACAAGTGTAGGGTTGGCCTCGGATTCACGAACCTATATCAATTATATATATATTAACACAAAATAGTAATCGAACACGTTTAGATATTATTATTAATTTTTATTTCAGTAACTTGTATGTTTCACTGATAACTATGTTAGATATATTAATTTTATATACTTTAGATAAATAATTAGTATTTATTATGAAAATATTAATGTTGTTATGGGATATGTTTTAAATATATTCTTATATAGTTATTTATTTGGTAAAATAATATCAATAATAATAAATAAAAATTTGTATCTTTTAATGATATAAATAATAATAACATTATTGTTAATTAGGTTTGGTAATGATATTGGTATTAATAATTTTGATTACAATACTAATAATAAGAGTAATGATAAAACAAAAATAACGATAATAATAATAATAATAATAATGTTAAAAGTAATAATAAAAATAATGTTATTACTACTACTACTATTAATAATAATAATAATAATAATAATAATAATAATAATAATAATAATAATAATAATAATAATAATAATAATAATAATAATAATAATAATAAAAACAATAGGAGTAATAATAATAGCTACCTCACTTAGAAAAAGCTCCAAAATAATAATCGCCCATGCCCAGGCTCGAACCCTAGACCTCCCGCTAACACATAAACACCTTAAACCATTCTGCTGTTTTTACTTTTCTGTTATAATTCATAACGCATATTTATTTAACCATTATCTATCTCAGCCCAACCTCGAAAATAAAATACGGCCCATGTTTGATTTGGCCTAACAGGCCCAACGTTAATTAAATAAGCCCGATTGTTATCAATTTAATGAGCCCGTCTGATTTAAGTTATACGGAGTAATAAATATCTAGTGAATATTCATTTCTAATTCGCTGAACAGCATCTTTTATCATCCTCCATGGCATTGTTATCCTCTCCACTTTAATAATATCATCACCATAATCTTCATCATTGTCGAATCATCATCTTTATCGTGATCTCCACCATTTAAGAGCAGCAACAGATCAAACTTCCGGCGGAGGTAGCAGCAACATTTGTAGCTGCATCTTCGTATAAACAAAATCATGGCAGCAGGTTTTCGAAGGGAAAGAAAGAAAAATAAATAACTATAGCAGGTTTATTATGTTGATGATGGTGCTCGAATAGGAAGAAAACAGTATCACAACAGTAGCAAACGTGATGATGGTTCTAACGGTTTTCAATGATGTAGTTTGTGGTGGTGTGCGTGTGTTGTCAGCAGCCATAATGAAATGGTGGTTTAAGGAGATGGAATGGTGGCGATGATCAACGAGCAGGTTTTTGGAGAGAGAGAGAGGGGAGAGAGAGAGTGTGATGGTTTTTAACAAAATCAATCACAGCATATACGATGGTTCAGGTGGCGATGAGGTGAACAACAGGGAGGGATAACAGCAGCCTACGGTAGTGGTTCTAATAATGATAGAGACGGTAACAAGTTCGAGTGGTTGTCGATTGTAAACAGAAAACAGAAATATGCAGCAGGTTTTGGGGTAGGATCGACTAAGGAATTTATGAAAATGATGATGATTAAGTGGTGAGGTACGATTTACTAACCAGAAGGCAATTAGCAGCAACACAACTTGTAGAAATAGAACAAAGTGATGGTGGCAGTTTCTATAATGATCTCCGAGTTGTTGTGTAGTTGACCAGGAACAACGACAACATCTTAGATTTGTTCTTCAACCGGACTGAAATAGTATCTTGCAGTGGTTTAATCGGGTAGCAGGTACATATTGTTGGGTTTAGCAAGTGGTGATCAAAGTGGAGTTGTGGTGCTTCGAATATAAAACAGAAATAGGCAGAGACATTAGAGTGGTAGCCGAAGTAGGAGGTTGTAGGGTGTTTGTTCGTGGTGTGTTGGTAATGGTTAGTGTGTTCGATGTATGTGTGTTGTTTTGTAGTAACTTTGGACTATAATTAGCCAGTTGTTTTCATGAATAAAAGAGTAGTACATGGAGCAATGTTGTAACGTCCTCCCAATAGGGTCTGGAAGAAACGTTACTAATATCAAATAAACCAACATATTATAATACGAGAACAATACTAAATGAGAAAATTTAACTTTATTGAGTACGCAGCGGAAAATGAAATGTCGTTACAATAATGGAAATAACGATAAAGTAATTGTTCATATGCAGAAGTAATAAATGCGATATCTCTTGATCCTAAGTCCAAGTAGCATCACATAAGTAGTAGATAAGAAAGCTTGAATCAAACAGCACCTGAGACAAAACATGCTAAAGTGTCAACCAAAAAGGTTGAGTGAAGTTCATAGGTTTAACAAAAGTAGTTATCGTTGTTTTTAGACCACAAGATTTAGTTGTAAAGTTGATCTCCCGCAGGATCAAAAAGTAGATCTCGCAGATCCAAAAGTAGTACTGATTCGTGATATTTTAGACTAAACGTTTGTTTTATTGCCCCGATGATAAGTTGACAGTACCTTATCACCATGTTTAAATCATTATTAAGTAATACAAAGACATCGCGGTCAAATGTATCGGGGACGTTACTCCCGATAGGCCTACCCCCAATAATTAAGAATGCCTTATCCTGAAAGCAATTAAAAAATATCACTGTGGGGTCTTAGTAGCATAAGCTAGTCATAGTATAGTTTAGGTTCGTACTTGTGTCTAAGTTGTTTAAAGTATAAAAGCAGCATGTGTCTCACCCCAGTAAGTATAAAAAGTGCTATAGCAATAAGAGTGGGGCTATGAAAGTCACCTTAGTAAGTAGAGAGAGAGTTATTCCTTGGAATAAAGAGTTGAACGAGTGAGCAAGAAAGTCAACCTATTGACCTTTAAGAGTAGTTAAGTGTTTTGCCCATGTTTAAGTTTAAGTATGTGTTTAAGTATAGTTTGTTTTACTAAGTTTCTATTCCTAGTAAGTTACTATTTTTATAAAGTTTTCATTTTTAGAAAGTTTCTTATTTTACTAAGTTTCTATGACTAGAGAGTTTCTACTTTTATGAGTGTTTTTCATTTTAGGATACTTGCCGTATTAGATAAGCTTCCAATCACCTCTTTCCCTTCGAATGGCTAATTTAGATCTAGGGGCTTGAGCCATAGGACCCTTTAAATCGGAAATCCAAACCCTCTGCCTAGAATCTCGTAGAAACCATTCGTCAAGAAAGTTCGAAGATCTATACATCTCTAATACATATTCCAAAATGTTTTTGTGCTACAATATAAGTAGTAGGTTATAGGTGCTAGTAATAGTAATAGTGTATACATGTTAAGTACTAGTATAAGTAGTATTAGGGTTTAAGGTTTTAATATGTATATGTATATATAATTCGTATATATACATAAAAATAATTTTTTTTTTTTACATGTATATATGTATATATAAATCTAGGAGTGTTTATGTATATACTTATGAATAACAAGTTTATAATATGAATATGAATTAACAAAGATTAAAGTTTATGTAAATAGTTTAGGGTTTATGTTATACCTTTGAAGATTCAAGATAATTAACAAAGAAAAGATGAACACGATGAAGATGGAAGATCAAAGCCTTAAAAATCTTGAAGAACTCCTTGAAGATTCTTGAAGAACACGAAGAACAAGCTTGAAGATCCGAATACCACAAGAGAGGGAGAGGGAGAGATTGTTTTTGAGAGAGGATTTTGGTGTGATTTGTGAATGAGAAACTAGGAGTCTAGGAGTATTTATATAGTGCAAGTATTAGAGTGTTAGTCAACATAAGGATGTTCTAATTAATGATTTTATTTTGTTTTATAATTTTTAATCAACAAAAGGTGGTACTAGTTTATAATTAGTCAACATAAGGATGTACTAGTTTATACTTTATTTTTAGTCAACATAAGGATATAATTGTTTAAGATTCTTTAGTCTCATTATTATTACTATTATTATTATTATTATTATTATTATTATTATTATTATTATTATTATTATTATTATGTTTATTATTATTTTTACATTTACTACATGATAAGTATTATTTTCTTTTTACTAATTCATGACTTGTATTTATTTTTATTTAGTTCCCAATTGTTTTATTATTTATATAAATGTCACTTTTTATTTATTACTTATAGATTAATAGTTATAAATAAAATTATTGAAATGCATAAATTTTAATTAGCAGTGAGTGTCGAATAAAAGTTTATTATTTGGTCAACGTTAAATTGATTGTGTATATAACAACCCTTAAATAATTAATACGTGTAGTCAGACAGTAAACCCTAGGGTCATTTCAGTAATTTCAGAAGTCAAAAAGTGAGGGTTGTTATAGTACCTCCCCGTTAATAAAAACTTCGTCCCGAAGTTTTAGGTAGACTTCTCGGATGCATCAGCAATTGAGAAGAGATGGGGATATTTCCGTTTCATATGGTCTTTGCGTTCCCAGGTATATTCGGGGCCTCTACGCGAATTCCAACAGACTTTAATGATAGGTATGTTGCTTTTACGCGTTTGTTTGACCTCTCCTTCCATGATTTCTATAGGTTCTTCAACGAAGTGCATTTTATCATTAATGCGAAGATCATTCAAAATGATGATGTTATACAAGTCATTTCAGTAAATTGGATACATGAAATGTGTTATGAATGGTATTGAGCTCATTTAAAACCTTGAGCATTTTATGCCACAATATTAGGGCAGACAAACAGAGAGGAGTTCGTGAAAATCACAGTCATGAAATTTGATAGAGATCTTCATTGTTTACAACAAGAATATTTTAATGATGAATATAAGTTGAAAAATAAAGTTTTATCACTATTGAATAATATGGATAAAACGATTCGTTTATAGGAAGAGTATAAACGAAGCTATCATAAAAGAGTGAAATGAGAAAATTAAATGTTCGCCTTAACTTTTGACGTAGTCACGATTGATTTCTGGAATTCAAGGAATTAAAGGAAATCTTCGCAATCTATAAGATTTGATTCTCCGGTATTTACGAAATTTTGAGATTTGTTTGATTAAATGCGGTGATTTGCCTCGATTGATGTGTTTGGAATTTTGCTATAAATTAGCTTCTTCCGTTTCATTATCTTCACCACTTCTATACTTTCTTTCTCAATTCAAACTTCCAAAAGATTAAGAAAATGCTAAATCCAGTTCTGATCCTGGTTATTATATTGACCATCTATGCAGTCATTCTTCTTTTTCTTTTACCGCCAGAGGAATCTGTTTACTTCTTCTATGCTCTTGGGGTTATAGTGTTTTTAATTATCCCGTGTCTTTATATTGCTATACGCATTGATATACACGGTTTGTAATTTCGGAGTCGTTATCGGGCTTTATATTTTCCCTTATATGTCGGAGCTTTATGTTTTTGTTTCTTCTTCCCGACTTCAAGTCAAGCGAGTAATGGTCCAGAATTCATAGGTATGAAGTTTTGAATGATCATAATATATAAAGTAGAAAGGAAAGGTAATAGCACGATTTGATTTGTCATATTACCAGAATATCCGAAAAAGACCGAATCATTAAGAAAAATATTTTCTTGATATGTTTAGAGGTTAAATAGAATGTAAGAGTCGTGTAACATGGCAAATGATGATTATAAAATCTATGAATCATCATCTTCCATTAAAAACTGAGCATGACTTACTGTAATATAATCACGTTGGCCTGACGTCATTATATTATATTAACTCATGCTTCAATTCCCAATCACTTCTTCAAAGCATTTATAATTTAAACTCGAATTTTACAGAATATAGAAACTAAAACAGTTTCTTTTATAAAGATATCGCAAAGAGATACTTAATTGCGGACATGAATCGTTATGAAGATATCTTCCGAAATATAGAGGATATTTATGATGATATTTTGGAATTTCTAAGTTCGAAAGTTGATGAAGAAAAATTTTCCGCAAGCTTTTAACATGACTTTGGAGCAAGATATTCTCTAAAGATTTCACCGGATTCAGAATTTCCTGGATTCTTTGAATATAGGGTTTGGCCCTTGTGTTTGTCCTTGGTCTCCTCCATGGTTAGCTCAATCCGTTTTTCAGTTCCAAATTTTCTTTTGGGCTTTTCCAACGTACCATTCTTTATTATCAAACTGTTAGCCCTTAAGAACATCTATAGCATTTGCTGATTCGTCAGCATTCTCAAGGTTAACGAATCTGAATCATTGATTGACAACCCGAAATGGTTTCAAGAAATTTTATTTTTAGATGATTAAACGCTGATGTAATCGTCAATGGATCTAATGGTTGACGAATAGGCGTTGTTGATTTCAAAAGTAATGAATGATAATTTTGGTGGTTTGATGTGATAATTCATCATAGAATACGAATAAATATAATTCATGAATGTAGTGATCTTTAGAAAGATAACATCTGCTATAGCTTTACTTGAATTCTGATATGTCAAATTCAGAATATGTAATTTGATTTGAATGAAAATGGTTGTTCTTTGGTGCGCGAATACATATGTGGATGTAAGTAGTATAGTTACTGATTATTGAATCAGAATTTGAAGAATGTACAATGTAACATATTAATGTGAGATATAAATATTTCTCGGGTATTACCTACCCATTAAAATATTTTCACAATTAACAGTTTGTACAAAAGAGAAGATATACGTTCATATATGTATTCTTCAGATATAATATAGATTTAATGAGTTAATATAATATTAAACTCATTTGATTTGCGGTTGAAACGAGAATAAATAATCTCCAAAACCTTAGAGATTTCATAATTGTCGCGAAATATTTCGCTAATGAAGTTATGAATCAATACTTCATCGTTCATTGTTATTGATATACCTCAGTATATGATGTTGGTGCTCGTGGAATTATTGTGAAATTCATAAGGCACGAATGATGTTTTCTAGAAAGTTTCGAGTACATTGAAAATGAAAGTATACAATCAATCATGTATTTGAGTAATACACTTGGTTTATTATGAAATGGAGTTTATTGTGTTGAAGCAGTGATTAACGATTGTTAAGTCATTAACGAAGGATGTACATCATAGCATATTAATGATATGAATTAATCAAGTAGTACATACTAGTTAAGATTCACACGTAATAGCTTAGTATGAAAAGATTTATTATTGTTCCAATCCATATATATAAAGTATACATATGTAATTCTTCAGGAAGAATGAGTCAATACATCTTAACTCATTATTACTAATATTCCTTGGTATCTATGGGGCGTATGATGTTGATGTTTGAGGTACTGAGTGTGATGTTGAGGCGTGGAATGCGGATGTTTTCGTTGGTGAAGCTGGTGATGTTGGTGGTGATGCCGATGGTACTGGTGGTACTGGTTATGCTGTTGGTGCTGCTGCTAGTGTTCGTAGGTTTCGCACCATATTCTCCAGAGCCACTACTCGAGCGCGAAGCTCGTTGACTTCTTCTATTATTCCGGGATGATTGGCGGTTCGGACAAGTGGATGAATAAGATCTAAAATTTTAGATATTATATATTCGTGACTGGATATCCTGGAAATGAGGGTGAAAATAGTGTTCCGAACGGGTTCGCCAGTAAGTGCTTCAGGTTCTTCACCAAGAGGTGAATTCGGTTGGTGGAAGGGATCACCTTCTTCTTGTCTCCATTGATTAAGTTTACTACGAACCCATCCCTAATTCATCCAAAATAGATGATGGCTGATTGGTTAGTTCATTCCGGTTACGCTGCCATTGGAGCTCGAAGAGTTCGAGGAATCCATATTATGTGTTTGGAATTAGGGTTTTTGATATGAGATTAGTTTTGAATACTGGATGATATATTCGTCTCCTCGAATACGTGTATATAGCAAAAAGATTTCCGTAATTTATGGAGGGAATTTAGGAAAAGTGTTAGACAAAATCTATTAGGATAGATACGATAAGATATAATAAGATATGATGTGTCTTTACTTTAATAATGGCAGTATGACGTGTCGAGATCATAAAGTGATAAGTATGTAATCTAATAATCTTTTGATTAAAGACTTTCAATTCGTATACTGTGATAACCCAATGACATTTTTCAATTCGCAAACCGATGCATAAAGGCATAAGGCATATAGGTACGTGATATAACAGAGAGTTATATACGTTTGAGTGTGAGTAGTAACAATTATAAGAATTTCAAAATCATGGATAATATTTCATGTAATACATATGTAATACACATAACCATGATAGATGACTTATGAATGTCAAGAATTTCTGAAATCATTGTGTCGCATTTAGATGCGGTGGTGTAATTGGATAGTACTCAGGAAAGTGAGCAGAGTTCTTAGATTAGCTTGGCATTCTAAGATAAGTAAAGTTTCTAAAGTATAGTGTAGCATTTAACAGTTAAAGGCAACAATTAAAGGCACTATGGTCAAGGAAAGTTGTAGTCCTACATTAGGAAAGAGACTTTGATTAGAATCTTTAAGTCAAGTTTGGTAAAGCATGATTGTTAAGATTATAAGGAAATTCTAAATGCTTTAAGTCTAAGGCAGGAAAGGTTATAGTTTCCTAGATTGCTAAGGCACCCTAGCTAGCAAGTAAGGCACACATAAAAATGTAATCCTGGTTCTCTATAACAGCCTGGTTATGCTCTGATACCAATCTGTAACGTCCTCCCAATAGGTTCTGGAAGAAACGTTACTAATATCAAATAAACCAACATATTATAATACGAGAACAATACTAAATGAGAAAATTTAACTTTATTGAGTACGCAGCGGAAAATGAAATGTCGTTACAATAATGGAAATAACGATAAAGTAATTGTTCATATGCAGAAGTAATAAATGCGATATCTCTTGATCCTAAGTCCAAGTAGTATCACATAAGTAGTAGATAAGAAAGCTTGAATCAAACAGCACCTGAGACAAAACATGCTAAAGTGTCAACCAAAAAGGTTGAGTGAAGTTCATAGGTTTAACAAAAGTAGTTATCGTTGTTTTTAGACCACAAGATTTAGTTGTAAAGTTGATCTCCCGCAGGATCAAAAAGTAGATCTCGCAGATCCAAAAGTAGTACTGATTCGTGATATTTTAGACTAAACGTTTGTTTTGTTGCCCCGATGATAAGTTGACAGTACCTTATCACCATGTTTAAATCATTATTAAGTAATACAAAGACATCGCGGTCAAATGTATCGGGGACGTTACTCCCGATAGGCCTACCCCCAATAATTAAGAATGCCTTATCCTGAAAGCAATTAAAAAATATCACTGTGGGGTCTTAGTAGCATAAGCTAGTCATAGTACAGTTTAGGTTCGTACTTGTGTCTAAGTTGTTTAAAGTATAAAAGCAGCATGTGTCTCACCCCAGTAAGTATAAAAAGTGCTATAGCAATAAGAGTGGGGCTATGAAAGTTACCTTAGTAAGTAGAGAGAGAGTTATTCCTCGGAATGAAGAGTTGAACGAGTGAGCAGGAAAGTCAACCTATTGACATTTAAGAGTAGTTTAAGTGTTTTGCCCATGTTTAAGTTTAAGTATGTGTTTAAGTATAGTTTGTTTTACTAAGTTTCTATTCCTAGTAAGTTACTATTTTTATAAAGTTTCCATTTTTAGAAAGTTTCTTATTTTACTAAGTTTCTATGACTAGAGAGTTTCTACTTTTATGAGTGTTTTTCATTTTAGGATACTTGCCATATTAGATAAGCTTCCAATCACCCCTTTTCCTTCGAATGGCTAATTTAGATCTAGGGGCTTGAGCCATAGGACCCTTTAAATCGGAAATCCAAACCCTCTGCCTAGAATCTCGTAGAAATCATTCGTCAAGAAAGTTCGAAGATCTATACATCTCTAATACATATCCCAAAATGTTTTTGTGCTACAATATAAGTAGTAGGTTATAGGTGCTAGTAATAGTAATAGTGTATACATGTTAAGTACTAGTATAAGTAGTATTAGGGTTTAAGGTTTTAATATGTATATGTATATATAATTCGTATATATACATAAAAATAAATTTTTTTTTTACATGTATATATGTATATATAAATCTAGGAGTGTTTATGTATATACTTATGAATAACAAGTTTATAATATGAATATGAATTAACAAAGATTAAAGTTTATGTAAATAGTTTAGGGTTTATGTTATACCTTTGAAGATTCAAGATAATTAACAAAGAAAAGATGAACACGATGAAGATGGAAGATCAAAGCCTTAAAAATCTTGAAGAACTCCTTGAAGATTCTTGAAGAACACGAAGAACAAGCTTGAAGATCCGAATACCACAAGAGAGGGAGAGGGAGAGATTGTTTTTGAGAGAGGATTTTGGTGTGATTTGTGAATGAGAAACTAGGAGTCTAGGAGTGTTTATATAGTGCAAGTATTAGAGTGTTAGTCAACATAAGGATGTTCTAATTAATGATTTTATTTTGTTTTATAATTTTTAGTCAACAAAAGGTGGTACTAGTTTATAATTAGTCAACATAAGGATGTACTAGTTTATACTTTATTTTTAGTCAACATAAGGATATAATTGTTTAAGATTCTTTAGTCTCATTATTATTACTATTATTATTATTATTATTATTATGTTTATTATTATTTTTACATTTACTACATGATAAGTATTATTTTCTTTTTACTAATTCATGACTTGTATTTATTTTTATTTAGTTCCCAATTGTTTTATTATTTATATAAATGTCACTTTTTATTTATTACTTATAGATTAATAGTTATAAATAATATTATTGAAATGCATAAATTTTAATTAGCAGTGAGTGTCGAATAAAAGTTTATTATTTGGTCAACGTTAAATTGATTGTGTATATAACAACCCTTAAATAATTAATACGTATAGTCAGACAGTAAACCCTAGGGTCATTTCAGTAATTTCAGAAGTCAAAAAGTGAGGGTTGTTATAAATGTAGTCCCTTCCTTTATTTAGTTTATTTATTTATTTATTTATTTTGCGTACTAAATTACATTGGTTTGATTTTAGTCAATACATCAATTTGATTTGTTATTGTTATGGGACCGGTGTCATAACATATACAGATATAAGTGCATGCTTATGTTATGCATGTGAAGTTTAAAAAAAAACAAAATTCAACATAAAGGCCAATTCCCACTAGTGACAGTATTATTTGTGATTGTTAGGTGGCAAAGGAACTACTAATTATTAAGTTACCACATTTTTGATTATGATTGTTACAAACTTACAATTAGAGTGGTTATTAGGTCTTTTCAATTTGGGATGATAACAAATCTCTTTTAATAACATGTACTCCGTAACAACAAAAACCCATAACTTATTTATTGAATATTTATTTTTATTTGGATCCATATGTATGTGAGTATGAGATTGTGACAAATAGACAAATTTTAGAATTATTAAAGAGAAAGGGTGGATGTAATCTGTATGTGTGGGTGAGTAGTAATGATATGGGTTAAGTTGATAGATCGAATGGCTTTGGCTCACAGTTGGTGACTGGCTCACAGTTGGTGACAATGATATGAAGTTAAATGATTTAATTTATGAATTCAATTCAATCGGTGGGTTGTGGTTGCACAAGAAATACGAAGGATTAATATATATATATATATATATATATATATATATATATATATATATATATATATATATATATATATATATATATATATATATATATATATATATACATATTTATTTAAATACACACAAATCTATTTACAATTATCTGTTCGTGAATCGTCGGAATTGGTCGAAAGTCAATTGAATATATGAAATAGTTCAAACTTTTTGAGACTCAACATTACAGATTTTGTTTATCGTATCGAAATCAAATAAAGATTAAGTTTAAATTTGGTCGAAAATTTCCGGGTCATCACAATGTTGGTGCTCGTGGAATTCTTGTGAAATTCGCAAGGCACGAATGATGTTTTCTAGAAAGTTTCGAGTACATCGAAAATGAAAGTATACAATCAATCATGTATTTGAGTAATACACTTGGTTTATTATGAAATGGAGTTTATTGTGTTGAAACAGTGATTAAAGACTATTAAGTCATTAACAAAGGATGTACATTATAGCATATTAGTGATATGAATTAACCAAGTAGTATATACTAGTTAATATTCACACGTAATAGCTTAGTAAGAAAAGATTTGCAGAGCTTAGTACGGGAAGAATGAGTCAATACATCTTAACTCATTATTACTAATATTCCTTGATATCTATGGTGTTGTTGTCTTCAGTAGTTTCAGAGTTTTGCAGAGCTTGTGATGCTATTGGTGCTTTCAGTGCTTGCGGTTTTGGTGATGTTGGCGGTATTGCTGGTACTGGTGGTGCTGGTTATGCTGCTGGTGCTGCTGGTGCTGCTGATGCATGTAGAATTCACACCATATTCTCCAGAGCCACCACTCGAGCGCGAAGCTCGTTGACTTCTTCTACTATTCTGGGATTATTGGCGATTGGAACAAGGGGTGAATAAGATCTAAAATCTTCGATATTATATATTCGTAACGGGATACCCTGGAAAGAAGAGAGAAAATGGTGTTCCGAACTGGTTCGCCGGTAAGTGCTTCAGGTTCTTCGCCAAGAGGTGAATTTGGTTGGTGGAAGGGATCACCTTCTTCTTGCCTCCATTGATTGAGTCGGCTACGAACCCACCCCCAATTCATCCAGAATAGATGATGGCTGATTGGTTCGTTTGTTTCGGTTACGCTGCCATTGGAGCTCGAGGAGTTAGAGGAATCCATATTATGTGTTTTGGAATAGGGTTTGATATGAAATGGGTGTTGGATATTGAATGATATATTCATTTTCTTGAATACGTATATATAGCAAAAGATTTCCGTAATTTACGGAGAAAATTTAGGAAGAGTGTTAGACAAAGTCTATTGGGATAGATATGATAAGATATGATAAGATATGATGTGTTTATACTCCATTTATGTAATAATGGCAGTATGACGTGTCGAGATTTAAAAATGATAAGTATGTAATCAGATAAACTTTTGATTAAAGACTTTTAATTCGTAATGGTCTATTCAGGTCTAGGGGCTTGAACTATAGGATCCTTTAAATCGGTAATAGAGTTTCGTAGATGCCATCCGTCAAGAAAATTCAATGATCAAAAATAACGAGAAAGCAAAGATTTTGAAAGTAGTGAATATGAATAGTAGAGATTTCAAGAATCATGGTTAACATTTCATGTAATACATATGTGATACACAAAACCATGATAGATGACAAAGCAATGTCGAGAACGGTGTCGCATTTAAATGTGATGGCGAAATGGGAGAGTACTTAGGAAAGTGAGCAGAGTTCTTAGATTGACTTGGCATTCTAAGGAAGATTAAAGAATTTAATAAGTAAAGTTTCTAAGGTGTAGTGTAGCATTTAACAATTAAAAGCAACAATTAAAGGCACTATGGTCAAAGAAAGTTGTAGTCCTACATTGCTAAGGTACCTAATTGTATAAGGCACACATAAAATGCAATCCTGATTCTCTACAACAAACTGCTCTGATACCATTTCTGTCACACCCCCAAATAGGGCCTGGGGTATTTGTGACTAATTATATCAAATCAAAGTTGTATAAACGAGAACGACTCTATATGAGACGTTTTATTGAGTTTTGCAGCGGAAGATAAATAGATTACATTGTATTTAGAGCATTAAATGTCTTTAATTGATATGATATGTAATGAAGACTTCAAGCATAGCAAGCAATCATCATAAAAGCAGCAGATATACAGCGGAAGCAATATTTAAGTACCTGAGAATAAACATGCTTTAAAAAGTCAACACGAGGTTGAGTGAGTTCATAGGTTTATCATAAATCAATAGTTCAGTATATCATTAGACCACAAGATTTAAGTTTAAAGTTGATTGATACCAAATATATCAATCGAAAGAGTTGCTGTTTGTAATATCGTGACTAAACAAAGTTACCCCGTGACACTTGTTATTCATGTCGTTGAATCATTATTATGTATCCAAAGACCAACGGTCAAATGGACAGAGACGTCACTCTCAGTAGCGCTACTCACAATAACTAAGCTTTCATCTTATACCTCAGCAATTAACGATATTACGGCAGGGATTTAGCATCACAAAAGCATGTATATAGCATAAAAGTTTGAGTACTTGTGTCTAACGTGTAAAACAGTTATAAAAGTTGCGCATGTATTCTCAGCCCAAAAATATATATAAAAAGGGAGCTATGAAAACTCACTATACGATACGATAGTTTGTAATAAATATGCATATGGCGGTATTGAAACAAGTGCAGAGTTGTCCTCGGATTCACGAACCTATATTCAATTATATATATTAAAACATATACTTTTAATTGAACAAATATATATATTATTATTAATGATATAGTTTTTATATTAATAAACTATATATTTCATTATCTTATTAAATATATTCATTTTATATATTTTAATAAATAAGATATTAATATAGTTTAATTATGTGTATTAAGTATATTGTTATATGAATATCATTTGTTAGTTAAATTAATGAAAATATTAAGATAAGGGTAATAATACTATTAGATTTAATAATAATAATAATAATAATAATAATAATAATAATAATAATAATAATAATAATAATAATAATAATAATAATAATAATAACGAAATTTTTATATAATATGATAATTTTAATAACACTTATAATGTTAATAATAATGATACTACTAATAATATTCTTAATAATAATACTAGTTTTAATAAAATGATAGATTTAAAAATTAATGATATTTCTAGTATTAATGATAACAGTAATAATACTGATATTAATAATAACTATAAAAATAACCATTTTGTTACTAATGATAATAATAATAGTTTTAATAATAATAATAATAATAATAATAATACTATTAATGATAATTATACTTATTTTAAATTTTTGATTACAATACTTAGTAATGATAATAATATTAGTAATAATAATAATAATAATAATAATAATAATAATAATAATAATAATAATAATAATAATAATAATAATAATAATAATAATAATAATAATCATTATGAAAATAATAATAATTGTAACTAATACTTTTATTAGTAACTAGCTTAAGACCCGCAAAATTTGCGAGTTTCGACAATAAAAATTACAAATATAAAATATTATTTAAGAGCACATCAAGGAAAGAAACATAAAGATGTTGTTCAGATACGATATGCTAATTTGTTAATTGATAACACATCCGATATTAAATAAAGTTGTTGCTAAAGTTAAGTACAAAAGCTAAAGACATAAATGAAAATGCATTATGCTCTAGCCTCTAGGTATATAAGCATGCTAATTGCGTAAACAAAAGTCAATTGCATAACTACATAAGCAGGTCATTACATTACATTATAAAATGATAAACTGCTGCTACGTTGCATCGCCATAGCTTTGCAGGTTTGTTTAGTTCAAGCTTGGTGTCTGCTTTCTCTTTTTCATATGTAGCTTCAACGATCTGACATATATAAAATAATATGATCAATAGACTAATCATATTATATGCAAATGAAATGGTGCATTGTCTACAATAAATGATCACATTCACATGTTGACATGCTAATTAAGCTAAAAACCTATGAGAGAAATAAACATTTAACTCACCTCAACTTTATTTCTGAGGCTTAACCCTCAGGACAAAACACTTATATATGGCCTTTAAGCGTCGTCAATAACTTATTCGTGCAACTACCAAATGACATTCATCTCTCTATGCATCCATCCTTCCATCTTTTAATTAAAATACATGAGGGTGGAAATCTAAGCATTGATATCAAAAAGACTATCAAGATATTAAACAACAACAATATAAAATACAAATGCAACTAAAATACTAACAAACATTATAATATATGCCACTTTATATATAATGAAAATAACAGACTATCATCGGATGACCCGTCACTGCATCTAGAGACACGATTAAAACAAAAAGCCTCAACAATATCTACACATTCAATAAAAATAATTTCAACATAGATATAATTAACCTAAGAATATAAGACATAATGTAGTGACATTAGAACATTACCCTATAAAGTTTAATATATAAAGAAATATGAGTTGATTTCGTATGTACATCTAACATAACCAACATACAGTATGTACATTGCACATTACATCAATATATTTAGCATAAACAAATCAGTAACATATAAAAAACTTTGCATATCATGGGCAACAAATCCAGTTTTGTAATTGAACTAAATGATCACTACTCATTTAATAATATAAAAGAACCTATAGTAACGAATACTAATGTGTTGATGAATATAATTAGTGAGGCTATAGTTGGTCAAGCAGTCTAATGACGGGATCCTATGTGCAAATGGATTATACAGTCTACCTAATTTTATAAGCAGGCACGAAGAAGCCAAAAATTGATTAATAACTTTTATACAATAATTACTAACTACTATATGTGGAGGTTTATGAGATAAGAGATTTGTGTGGGTCAATTGTTGCAAAATTGTTCATTAATTTCAACGATTAGTTTAGTTGGTAAAGACATCATGTTCACGTAGTAATGGAAATGAGAAGCATAAAGACTACATCAGATGGATCGACTCCCGAACTAACCCATATTTACATCACCTTGACATCTAACCCACCACCAATTAATTAACACGTATTAGTAACTACGAAACATCTAGATGTACTATATAACCATGTGTTACATGAGAGAGTCAACTAATCTACCACTTCATGATCCATTCTATAAACTTCTGACCAATTTTCAATAAAGCGTCATTTTATGCAATTTGAACCCATTTCCCTTTTGGAGCTAAATATTATAACACCACCACACATTTAACAGACCACAATAATAATCAACTAAATTTACATAACTCGGGATAAGTTGATACCTTTATAGCCTTAATGATAGTAATTGAAACTTATGTCTCTTGAAACTGATAATTTGCGCTTTTACCATCTGGAATGCGTTGTAGGCACGAAGTTATAATAACTAAAGCTGATATCAAATATTCTAAATGAAAGTACACATAATCATAAGTAGAAAAAGTCAGATATATTTAGACTATTATTGATATAAAGAAATGTTGACGGGTTAAACCGACCCAATTTGACACATTGCCCAACACATTCATCTTTGTAACATGCTGAATTATTGTGATAAATCAATACGATATATGAATGCTTTTACTCACACCGATTTTTAACCTGCCCATTTTGACATATTTCCCAACCCACTCATCTTTGTAAACGGTATTTATTACAATAATATATATCGTCCAGCCCACTCAGCTTTCTAACATGATGCGAACTATAAAACAGCTAATGTATCATAAATTAGGACAATAACACTTGGAGAGTAACCTTATTTAATGTTATTGGTTCTCGATGTTTGCTTGTTTGATATATTCAATTAATTTATATTAAACGTGTAACTGGACTGTCACATATCAACATAAATTCTTTCTAAAGTACGCATATATACCATGTTCTAATACGATGATAATAGTTTATCAAATTGAAGAACCTGCATGTAACAGTCAGATGTAAGGTAGGATCCATAATATAGTCAAATATTAATTAATGAAATGGCATAAGGTCTCGGTAACAAAAATTACACTAAAATCAATTCAAATCAATTAAGTAATTAATCAATAATAACAAAAAAATATACTAACCTAGATGAAATTTATGACCACGTTGAAGCTTTGCCCACTACTTTATCTACATTACCGGTCACAACCTCAAGACAAACTGAACACGAAATCAAAACGTAAGCTTTACCTCCGTCATATCCATCATACTCTGAACATATATTATTTATTTTAAAAATAGAAGCCTTGCTCAAGATCAACTGGTTTTTATGCAATTTAAGCCCAGTTGCAAATTAACTCAACATATCACCTTATACAATCTCAAGCTAGCTTTGTATCGCTTTGAAAACCAACAACAACAAAACAGTGAGTGCATAAACACCATTCAGTTAGTAAAACATTTATTCAAATAATCGTATTTCCCTATTAACTATTAGTTTTATTTTCAAAACTCAACTCATTTTTATCGCAACTATTGGTTTTATTTTCAAAAAATCATATTTCGTGCTTTTAACTCATTTATATTCAATATTATGACCATTATATGATAAAATGGTAGGATAGGATAGTTTTGTATTTCAAGTGGGTGAAGACCGAAAGGAAGTAAAATATGGCTAAAAGTTAACATCCAAATTTGGTTGAACCATGCAATTCACTAAACTTCACTTTCAAAGTATAAAACCTCCTAAATTCATTATTCTTAAAAATGAAATTATTGGGATATTTTAGATTTCGTAAACATATTTTGGACAATTCTAGTTTACAACAGATTCAGATTACGGCAACGGGTCCCCCACGAATCAACTCAGCCTGATTCTTACCATAACATGACCCAATCATCTCGACCCACCCAATAATCCAATATTCACATCTTGTTTAAGACATACGATCAATGCATATGTATGTGTATAAATATATAAAAATAATAATAAACGCATAAGATAAAATTTTGAATACCTCAAGTTGTTTTGAACACTTCACCACATTCAATGTATTGTTTGTTGAAGTTGGCTCGGCTCAACAAAAAAGATGGCTAAGAAGTTTACATTACTCAATTCACCAAAGTGCATTTTTAAAGTATAAAACCTCATATATCAATTATTCTAAATAATCAAATTTTATGGATAACTTACAAATTGTAATCACACACGGCAAAGGCTAATCCTGGTACGCACGTTGCTGCACTTTAAACGTCTTTTTGTGTTCTATACACATATATGTTTAGAGTGCATTGTCGTTACAAAAGATTGCTTTTGCGTTCAATTGCAAGTGATGGCTTTACGAAAAATCTAAAAAGTTTGACTGCTACTGTTAAGTGGAGCCCTGTACAGCAACCACAACATGTCATCCCCATTTTGAAACCAATTTATAACCCGTTTATACCTAAGAAACCCAAACATACCATATATAATTTTGATGCTTGTCGGTTCTACTACTCTACCTTATAACCCACTTATTTGTTTTTACCAAAACTGTACCATTTTCAGCTCACGAGCCCGCAAAGTAGGCTCGAGAGTCCTTTTTGAGACTGTTACTAAAATCTTTATTATCTTGTTTTGATGACCCAAATATCAATCCGGTAGACCTGGGTTAACCAAATTACTTTCACAACCCAGAAATAACATTTTGAATGTGTCGATAACTTCCGTTTCTCAAAACCCTACATACGATTCAAAATATATCCTAATGGCCAATATGGGTCATATTTTCCCATTTCATCCAAAAAATACCCAGATCTCATTCTTTAGAGACCAAAACTTCTAAAATCACTCAAATAAACATATGGGACGTCTCCACATCGACTGTTACCCATTTGGACACTTTTTGACTCAAAATGGTCCAGTGTTCAAATTGTTGCAACCAAGACTTTTCTTCATTTTGGATGTAATCTTACTATCAATTCGCTTCCAAAAGTCTAACAAACCAACAAAAATCTTACATAACTGAAGATACTCAACTATGTACAGGAATTCAAACAGAAACTAAATCCAAATCACAACTAAATAAAAAAAAAACAATCACCAATAGATATAACAAATGTACTCACCATGAAGAGTAATTCATCACCGCCCTCAACTGACAAAATAGAACCAACTACATTAGATGCAGACTGTTTAATCATGAATCAATTTTAGGTTAACAATAATAAATTTGCAACTTTGAAGTACCCAAAATCGTACATTTACAAATCATAACTTTGAAGAAATGTCGTTTTGGATGAAACAATTATGTAGTTCAATCCAATGGGTGAATTGCATATTACAATCATAGCCGTACTGCATAATCTAAAGCTTAATATAGCAAAGACTAATTAGCGATACAAAATTAATAAATACTAACCTTGTTAGTCAATTGTTGGAAGGACGAATCAGATGAGTATAATGTATCTTGATCTGGAATTCAACGATTGTTAATCGATTGTTGAAAGGTTAGACATAAACATAAATCCAGATATGAATTGAACCCTAGATCAAAAAATTAATCGTAAAATTTGAGATAAACTAACCTTTGATTCTGAGTTAGTCAATGATGATCTAACAATAGCTTGTTCAACAGAAATATATCTGCAATCCTTGTTTGATTGTCGTTTTTGGGTTAGACGTTTTAAGAAGAAACGTAGTCGAATTCAGGAAGGAGAGAGTTTTGGCCTAATTTTGTGTGTATGTGTGTCGACTGAAGTGTTGGTTCCTTGCATTTTTTTTTTTGCCCGCATTTAGATGTAAGGGTATTTAGGGAAAAGTTGGGATTGAAAAGAGTTATAAGCTTATAATTAGATCTAAGGGTGTAGAAGTAAGGGTAATGTTTGTCATTAATTGAATTCAATGGTTAAGATTAAAAGTTGAATGTTTAATATATCTCAATTAGTCTTTTCTTTTAATGTATAGTATAGATAATAATAATAATAATAATAATAATAATAATAATAATAATAATAATAATAATAATAATAATAATAATAATAATAATAACTATAATGCTAGTAATAATAAAAATAACTAATAGTAACAATAATAATAATAATAACAATAAATAATAATAATAATAATAATAATAATAATAATAATAATAATAATAATAATAATAATAATAATAATAATAATAATAATAATAATAATAATAATAATAATAATAATTAGAAAGCTACCTTTATATGTTTTCCCAAAAAGAAATGACTATGACCGGGCTCGAACCTGAGACCTCTTGCTCACCCGAAAACAACCAAGACCATTGAGCTGCTGCTTACTTTTCTAATTTATTTTACAGTTTAATTATATTTATATTATTTCTGTTTTCATACTTCTTCTTCACAGCTTGATCGACCAGAGCCATAATAATCATGACAACGAAATAATTTATCGGTTTTAGACTTTAAATTTGAAACAGAAACAACTGGTAGTGGTTGTTATTTATTAACAACAACAAAAAAAAGGTGCCTGCTGCTGTTCGTCGGTTAAAAAAAAAGAAATAATGATTTTGATTTTGTGAATGTTTTAGACAAACCTTATAACACAAATTGTGTTTAAAATCATTCCTAGAAACTTTCTACACCCTCAATTGAACTTAAATCTTAACAGGAAACTCGAATTTGATTGAAGAACACATGTTTGACTTTTTGATTTCGAACCTTTGACTCGAAAATTAGAATTCGTTAAGAAAAATTGGAAGTTAAAACTTTACAGGAAGTTTGTTTGGATGATTCCTAACAACACTGCATTAACACTTTTTAAAATTTAATTCGATTTCGAGGTTTTTAAATAATTGAGCAAGAACAGAGGTCGAGGGAGAAATATATATATATATATATATATATATATATATATATATATATATATATATATATATATATATATATATATATATATATATATATATATAATTTTTGTATGGATTCATTTGTATTGTGTTGACAATGGAAACCAATTGGTCTTATATAAAAAAATTTGTGATCGATTGGTTCATAATGTGTGGATGTCGACTAGATCACCATGAAGAAAAAAATTTAAAATGCAGATAAAAATATGGAAGCAGAATCACGATGGGAAAAGTATATAAAAAATATAGGTAGTGTTCTGACCTAAATAGGTATCTATCTGTCACTTTTTTTATTTAATTAATATTAATAATTAATAAATATATTAATAATAATAATATAAATAATAATAATAATAATAATAATAATAATAATAATAATAATAATAATAATAATAATAATAATAATAATAATAATAATAATAATAATAATAATAATGATATTACTAATACTAAAATAATGATAATAATATTAGTAATGATAATACTCTTAATAATAACAATGATAATAATATAAATTATGTTATTGATATTAATAATCAAAATGTTAATAATGATATAGTTTTAATGATAAATAATAATATTAATATGACAATAAAAATGATAATTATAATTAATAATAATCTTATTTATATTAATCTTATTAATTTTAGTAAAAGTGATAATACTAATGATAATAATAATTATTAATTATAATAATAATGATATTTCATTATTTTAATATTAATGTTAAGTATTAATACTAATACTAATAATATTAATAATATATTAGTAATTATATTAATGATAATGATAATTATTAATAATAATTATTATAATACTGATAATAATAATGATTGTAAATAATGTATATATATATTTACATATATTTTTATAACCGGTTATTCGTGAATCGTAGGAATTTTTCGGGTTATCACACATGGCCGTAAAATCAGTGTCTGAGGTACGCTCAGTGGTCACCAGGCGGTTAGCTAGGAAGGTACTGAGTGGGATGCGTCCCCACTATTTACAGTGGTATCCGAGCCGCTTTTACACCATCTTAATTGTCGTGTGAATATTCTTCAGATTTAGCTTTGTGGTATATTGGTGAAAGTCGAAACCTTTTTGGTTTTTAAAGTCAACTCGGTTGATCTAGACTTAACCTCATGACGCACAAATATGATTGAAAGAATATCACTATTTTAAATTGTAGATTTAATTGTTATGGCTTGAATATTTATTATAATTGTTGATTGTTGTATTCCATGGTTATACACATGCATTATAACCATGGACAAGCCATATGTAGGTTTTAATAATGTAGTTATTAAAATTATGATTGCACACATAGCCCATAATGCCCCGACCTATGTATGATTGTTGTGATTGTTGATTACGGCAATATTATGTCATGTTGATTATTTATTTTATTAGAAAGGCCATTTTGAAGCCAAAGTTGTATTATATTTATTTTTCATTTTCATAGTATTGTATTTAAGTTTATTCTAAATTGGTAAAGTATTAGATTAGTTATATTTTTCAATTTTAAATAAATGTAATAAGATGAATATTAAAGATAAAGATGTAACGTGGAGTTTGACTTAGAAGATGGCGAATGTGATGACCCGGGAATTTCCGATCAAATTTAAACCTAATCTTAATATGATTTCGACACGATAAGCAAAGTCTGTAATGTCAAGACTTAAATATTTCTTTAAACTGTTGTCATTAAATCATTTGACCTTTGACTACTCTCGATGATTCACGAACAATGGTTGTAAGTAAGTATGAATATATATAATTGAAAGTTTATATTTTAACCGAAAATTATGAAGAATGAATTATAAATTAAAAATTTAAAATTTAATGTGTAAGATAAGATATAACAATAAATTAAGTGTAATTTAAAATAAAGTTATACATAAATGTATATGATTATTATAATATTGTATTACTTATAAATTATAAATATTCAAATATGTTATTATTAGAGAATTTATAATATTAAAGGATAATAGATTAAATTTTATTACAAAGTTAAATTATAGTTGCCATAATAAGATTTTTGTTACTTTCATTTTAAATATTAATATTAATATTCATTTTAAATTATGATACATTAAAATTATAATATTACTACTAATATTAGTGTTATCATTATTAATATTATTATTTTCAAAAATTATTATTATCATTCTTATTAATTATTGTTAATGAACTTATCAAAATTATCATTTTGGTTATTATTAATATCATCATGTTATTATTTATTATTATTATTCCTATTACTATTTTATTAATGGAAATCATTTATATTAGTATTAGGATTATTATTAATACTAAATGTATTATTATTATTATTTATAATTATATATTTAATTGAAAAACCATTCATAAAGATACCCAATCAGTTTCATATCTTCATTATACTGTAGTACATTTTTGTTCTTGTCTAAATTCTGTTTCATATCGTTATCAAATTCTTAAATGCAAACAAAACCCAGTACAAATCGGTCAAAGCTTTATTATTTATTTATTTATTTATTTATTTATTTTTTTGTCCGTTAGAAAAACACTTGTCGACCACCATTTCAATACAAGATAATTGGGATCGAATCTAGCTGTCACAACAGGTATTAAAACACATTATATAAGTCTATGATTGCAATTGTTAATGGGAAAAACAGAAATTTTTTCAGAAACAAAAGCAACCACCTATGTTCATCCACTTTTTAGCCAAATCTCAAACTCGAATCAATTTTAAAAATGTAACAATGCACTTCTGTTAGAAATCACATGTACAAACTATCTGCAAAAGCTCATTGTTCAATTTTTTCTATCGAATTCCAATTTCGAGGTCAACGTTTTATTTTCAAAAAGTCAACAGTTGTTCATTGGTAAAATTTGAAATTTCTATTTTGTTTTCAGATAAATTGATAATTTGTAAAGCTTTTAGGAGTAATTTTAAACACCTTTCGTGTTCAAAGTTTTGTCCAAAACAACTTCTGATGCGAAATCAATTTTTTTTTTATTTTTTTGAAGCAGCGAAGAAAACAGTGCTGTTCTTTTTTTTTTTAGTTTTTGTGTATCTATTGGATTAATGTTCCACATATAAGTCGTATTAACTAAAGTTCAATCTTTAAAATCTTGTTTTAAAAATTTGTTTGATGAGGTTGAAACCTCTGGTCGATTAGGAAGATGAAGAAGATGAGAAGGGGAACCACATAAATATACGGGTTATAATTAATTACAAGGGAATATGAAACAGAAAATGGGCAATAGCCCAATGGTTAGGACGAGTGTGATTCTTCGAGGGGTCTCGGGTTCGAGTCCGGGCAGGGGCTGTTTTCAATGTTTTTTTTTGGGACTTCATCCTTTGAGAGGTAGTCTTCTTTGTTATTTATTTTTATCAATATTATTATTACTTATTAATGTTAATTATTATCATTATTATTATTATTATTAATATGATTATTATTGTTATTGTTATTGTTATTAATTTTAGTATTAAAATTATTATTGTTATTAATATTACTAAACTGAGTAGTAATTATAAATTATTATTATTATTAAGTATTAGTAACATTATGATTATTATTATTATCATTTTGCTATTATGAACAATCATTATGTATTATTCATGGCTATTAGTATTATTAGTATCAATATAAGTATTTTTATGATTAGGCTTAATATTATAATTGTCATTATGAAAATAATACAAACTATTATTATTAGGATTAATAATAGTATTAGTATCATTATAAATTCATTATTATTATTATTAACAAAATTGTTATTATTAAAGATTACCATTCTTAATATTGTTATAGTTATTATTATTTAGTATTATGTACTAATGTCAAAAATTATTATTTTCACTACCATTATTACTAAATCATTCGTTTTACCAAAAACTACTAATATTATTATTATGAGAATTATAATCAAAAACTATCATCAATATTATTATTAACAAAAATTATTAACTTTAATACTTTTATTAGTAACATTAGGTATAATCATTATTATCATTTTTTTTACATTACAAATAATATCTTAGTATTATTATAATTACTATATTTTAACAAACAAACAATATATATACATCTATATATATATATATATATATATATATATATATATATATATATATATATATATATATATATATATTAATACATATAACATAATACAATTTATATTATCATATACAAAATGAATATATGAAATATATATATATTATTAATATAAAAAGTATATAACTAATAGAATTATATATATATTTATTCGATTACAACTATGTATATTAATAAATACACAAATGATATAGGTTCGTGAATCCGAGGCCAACCCTGCATTGATCAGTTTTGTCATATGTATTTTTACTACAAAATACAGTACGGTGAGTTTCATTTGCCCTTTTACTCTTTACATTTTTAGGGCTGAGAATACATGCAAATGCTTTATTAACTGTTTTACAATAAATATATGCGTGAGTTTCATTTGCTCCCTTTTACTCTTTACATTTTTGGGACTGAGAATACATGCGCTGCTTTTATAAATGTTTTACGAAATAGACACAAGTAATCGAAACTATATTCTATGGTTGGATTATCGAAACTATATTCTATGATCGATTTAAGTTAAACAGTCATACCGTAAACCATTATTCTCGATAATGTTGATCATCAAAATGCCTTCTACAACTACGGCCTATATATGGTCATATTGTATGTAAACCATAGAGGTTAAAAACAACTTCATCAATGGTATTGACTAGTTATGTATATTGGTCGTTTACTAGAGAATAAGTACGTTTATGAATTTGCGTGTTTACTTAATTCCACGTGTAATCACTCTTGGCAATGTTATGTAGTTATTATTCATCAAAACAAAGATTAGCAATAATCGAATATTATCACTGGATTATCAACCAACAAATAATAATAATAATAATAATAATAATAATAATAATAATAATAATAGCAATAATAATAATAATAATAATAATAATAATAATAATAATAATAATAATAATAATAATAATAATAATAATAATAATAATAATAATAATAATAATAATAATAATAATAATAATAATAATAATAATAATAATAATAATAATAATAAACACAAATTTGGGTGAACGAGTTTAATGATATGTCGAGAGTAGAGGGTGTGAATTCTGATGGTGTGCCTTTGGATTTCGTTTCTATCTCTAACAGAGGGATTTGACTATGTTTGGATGAGTGTGTTAGTGTTGTGGTTAACCCAGATATTTCCATCCTTGATATTGTTAATTTAGGCACGTCGCTTTAATCAGGTCACTTAAATTTAAATACCGTTCAAATGTCCTTTAATGTGGTAAGAGAAACAAATGAGGAAGTGGATGTTGTTCACATCGATGGAGATGGAGTTGGTGATCAGGAGGGGATTGGTTTCCGAGGTTTATGATCGGGCTGAAGGTGATGGTTCCGATGATCAGTTACTGGTTGAAGAGGAGACCTACAGTTCAAGTTTTAGGGGAGTTGGTTCAGTTAAGTCCGATTGTAGGGATGGAGCTCTTTGTAATATCTCATTAAATTAACACCTTAACTTTGATAATATTTGAAATATATATTTTGGGAGGATAATCATTTATAAGTAAAGAGTTACATTTTATTCTAGTTTAATATAAGTTTAATATAATCAACCTTTACCTAAGATTGTTTAATGGTAAAATTAACGTAAGTTAAATATTAATTATGTTGTAATATGTTTGATGAATTCTTAAACCATGTACTTAAATCATTCGCTTTAAAAGCTAGAACTCACAAGATTGAATTCTTTTTATTATAAGCTTAAAACCTTAAACAACTTGATAAAATATATGATTAAACTTTGCATCAAATACGAGTCAAGGTACATAAACATGACATTTGAATATCATGTCTTAATAACCTACTAATAACTAAGGTTAATCACTCATCAATTTACAAATTTAATCATCATTTATGTACAAAACAATGATTTTTTAATATAGGACCATTCGCCAATGATTTTTTGAGTTTTCTCTCATTTTCTATCTCTTTTCTAGCCTAATTATTTCATTGCACATTTTACCTTTTAATTTTCTAAGTGTTGTTGAATCATTTTGATGGAAAAATAAGGTTGTTTTGATGTCAAAGAGATAAGGTAATGTTTATATCTTTTGTTTTACATTATTAAGAGTTTATCATTTTATAAGCTATAAATTCTGAAATGGGGCCACAAAAAAATCATGGAAAAAAATCATGTAACACTTGGTTTAATATTTTATACTTTTGATGGTTAAAATACACCGAAGATAATGAGATTTTAATCAAGCTTATAATACTGTTGTTGTTGTTGTTACTGCTGCTATTGCTATTGTCAGAATATTGTAAACCGTAGCCCAAATGGCTGCGTTTTAGTATTTATTGCAAAGTACTAAATTTTCATATTCTAACGTACTTTTCATACTTCAATCCATAAGGTCACTTTATTAATGAAATTATGTAGTTTTATATTGAAAATATTATCGATTAACGTTTATCATAGTCCTTATTATTATTACTATTGTTGTTGCTGTTACTAAAACACAAAGTTATGAATGGTGATTTTCTTCATTTTCCATTTTTTTTTTCTAATATGTAAATGTGATTTTTTTTTTTTTTTACCAACTTCAATTTGTTTCCTACTCTTATACTTTTTCTCCATCTTATCTACCGAATGTAAACCGTAAGTTATTTTTCAAATTGATACTTTTTCCCCCATCTTATCTATCGAATGCAAACAGTAAGTAATTTTAATCAACTTCAATGTTTTTTATTCTTTTGTTTTCCCTCCTTATCTACCGAGTTTAGGAAACACCCCGCCCCATAACACGAGGACACCACACCTCTTCTTTTATTATTTTCCATAATACTAATTGCCATTATTATTTACGGTTCACCATGGTAATAGAGGATGTTAAATTGAGGATTTCAAGCCTCAAAGTATGTGAAGACTTTTAAATTAAATAAGCATAATTGGTATTCACAATTTAGTCCTGAAATCCTGTATCATATAATCTCAAATGTGATCGGCTATATATTAGGACTTCTGTGAAGGAGATCTAACTTCAATCTTCGTTATGAAGTATATGAAGACATGCATGCGCAATCACGTGATCATGTCCACGATCACACGTCTACTTAGAGAGCAAGTAGAAGATCTTTGAAGATATATTGATAGAAGATTAGTTTATGTTAGAGAGATTAGGGTTAGTCATGCAACTTATATTAACTTTTTGTACAAGCATTGTAATTGTACCTATAATAAATACTAATATATGTCGAACCCACCGATGTGTGGAGGAAGATCATTTATATTATATCAATTATGTCATGTTATCAGATGCTCATGTGAGCGGTTTTATAAAGAGACCGAGTCAGGCCCCAATTGTGTGTGTCGTCGTCGCTACATTAAGACCGAGTCAGGCCCCAATTGTGTGTGTCGCCGTCGTTACATTAAGACCGAGTCAGTCAAAATATATGAAGACATGTAGGCGTAATCATACGTAAAATTTCCATATTATATTACTCCGTATATCATTAATAATTATTATTATATTTTTGTAGTTTTTTTAGTACTGACCGAAACTTTTTCAGAAAAAAACGCGTGAAACATTCCCGCTCGTTATTATTATTATTATTATTATTATTATGGAAATGGAAATTATATTAACTTAAAAGTTTTAAAACTTACAAAAAATTAGTGGAAATTATATTAACTTATATTATTATTATTATTATTATTATTATTATTATTAGAGGTTTGACATTCTAGAAGAGTATAACCTGCGAATCCATGAATCCATGAAAAGATGTCGTGAATAGAGTGGCAACGAAGAAAGAAATCTTTTCTACGGTACTTATTTTACATAATTTTGATTGGAAAACAGCTGGTTTCGACTTTATGATAAGATAGAATTTATTTTAAAAGTCAAAGTCTTTGTCATTTAGAAATTTAGAATCAGACCCCAATCAGAATCAGAACGTTAGTAGCAAGTAATAATTTAAAAGCTCATCTCATTAAACTACTCTTTATATTTACAATTTACAATAAACTGAAGTTACAGAATTGAACAAATTGCGGAATATTACTCCATTATACTTGTATTTTAGAACGGAATAATTTTTCCGATCAGATCCTTTCTATACGGCAAATACGTTTTCCTCTTTCCGATTTCATTTTCTGCTCTTCTCTGCACGTAAAACAGTTCGTGTACCGGAGTTTGCGCCTTCGACCGCCTGCTCACCGTCAAAACCTCATCACCGGAATCTTGTTTAAGTCTCCGATTCAAAATCACCGTCGGTTCCTTTCCGTCGCTATTGCTTCGCCTTAGCAAATATCGGATTCTCCATTTTTTGGATCCGGTTGATGATCCGGTTGAATTACTCTTTTTACATTTAGGTGACGATGATCCAACGTCAGCTACCTTCGGACTCCAGGCGCAGAATGTTCCAGAAGGTATGTTTTCTAATTCATCGGCTTCTGATGACGAATACGAAGGTGATTCGGATCCTTCTTCTTCTTCATCCATAAACAGTTTTTGTAACGGACTGATTATTGAAACTGAATCGTCAATTTCATCGTTTATTATCAGATCACCGTTGAAAACAGGAAATACAGTCCATGATTGTGAATCGATCTCTTTAGATGAGAATTCGAAATCTTCATCTTCACGAATAGCTTTAGAGATGGCTGTGGAAGTAGTTAAAGTATCTGAAGAGTAGCAACTGAAGCTGGGAGACAACCTTGAATTTTCAATTTTACTTTGTGGTTCCATTTTTGTTGAGAATGTTATATAATTTTTATTACCGTATATGTTATGATTGTGAAGTTAGTTTGAACATGATGAGATGAGATTAATAAGAGGGGTATTTATAGAAAGATGTTTGAATGTGATGGCTATTCTTGGCACTGAGCGCGTGACTGTATTCAATATTTTTAAACTTTTAACCAACCAGATCTTTAAGCTGATGTAATCCTTTACATCATCTTACAAAATTATTACACAGGACATCTTTAAATAAGTACTGCTATTATTATTTAATTATACTATACTATATACTAAATATGGATATGGACAACACCATTCAATCATAACCCGCCACATACCCAAAAACACTGTAGCTACTGTAGCGCACTGTAACTACAGTAGTTTTTTTTTTTTTGGAGATATTTTATTTAATCTTCTGATTTTATACAACGACCACCAGTTAATATTCGTCTTTTTACATATATTCAAAAAAGAAAAAGAAAAAAAAAACCATGAACTTATTAATTTTTGGGTCTCTTTTCCATCTACACCAGTATTCCATGTCCACCAACCACCTGCAACCGCCACCATCAGCCACTTTACACCCCCATGCACTGCCACCTACCACCGCCGATTTCACGGCAGGCTACGACCGTCTCCGTCCACAACTTTCAACCACCATCAAATCTGATCTAAATAAAAAATATCCAGATCCACACATGAGACAAACTTCCGGAACAAAGGGCAATTTAGTGTTTGATGAAATATATAAACATACCTGAAAACTTAAAAGACACCCAGCATATCAAATACCTCACGAGTCCACCCAATTGTCTGATTTAAAACGATAAACATATATATTAAAGGAACAAAAACAAATCTAAAAATCAACCGATCAATAAACAAATCTGAACATAGGACGGTTTGGTAGTGGTTAGAAAAAACACATACCTGAAAAGTCAAGTTTTTGAGTCGGGTTTTTCACGACCGTGACTCTGATAAATGTCAAGCGCTGGACCTCCTGTAGGAGAACAACTACAATAGCCCAACACACCACGAGAGTGGCGGTGGAAAGCTACTTCCGGCAACAGTTACGATCATAACAGCCGACGCCGCCGTCGACCTTCACCGTCGGCCGACACCTTACTATTGTAAAAAAACATCAAAAATAATAATTTTTTCCTTACCTGCATTCTTGAGTACAACTAACTATTCACATATATATTACAACTAAATATGCACACGGTACAACTAACCATACAAATAGTACAACTCTATTGAGAGTGGGGTGTTAGAAAAACTCAAAAACTAAATCGAGTTCAGGTGGTCGGAACTACTGAAAACCACCGAGTCAACCGCAACCACCGATATAATTTTTCTTATTTTTTTTATGATTTTAGTGTAAGATATTATAATGGTAGTGAAAATGAGAATGGAAAATTGGGGAAGATCGGTGGAGAGGATAATAAGCTGTTAAAGGAGAGAATACGGAGTACTAAAGATAGGGTAGGATGGATATGTGGATGAAAACAACCCATTTTACTTTATTTTTTTTTATTTACACCCCCATTTACGATGAAAATGACAAACTGAACCTCTAAGTTATAAACATTACCACTTTAAATTCTTTTTTTTTTAGCTTCAATATGTGTTACACAAAACATTGAACCTACATAAAATTGTAAAGATTTATATTTCGAACATCAATTAAATTAAATTCTTATATTATACTCTTTATAAACTTTAGAGTATGTTAATATTACCGGTAACCGTTTTCCTTTTACGTATAATTAACTTATCGTTAACCGATCAAAATCATCCCGCAGCAAAATATGATATCGGGTTGGAAAACTAATTTTTTATCTCACGACCGAAACCACCTATTCGATAGAGTAAAGGGGTAAGACAAAGTAGTAAAGTAATTGTTGACCAAATCATGTGGCTACCAAATACGAATTTCAGTTGGCCGTTGCATCTTTCAACTTTTTTTAATCAAAAAAATACTGCAATATTACGGAGTATAAATCCTTTCATTTTTCATATATTTTGCTCTCAAAAACATAATAAAAATAAATGTCTATAAATTTATAGTGGGGATAAATGAGTAAATAATCAACGCTAAATGCGTACAACAAATGTTTTGTCAAAACAAGTTATTGCAAAAACGTTATGACAAAAACATTTAGAACCGCAGCAACGCGCGGACTTCCGAATCTAGTTAATGAGATTAATAACGGACGTGGTGATCTAAAATCTTTAGTTCATTGTATCCAATGTAACCTTCTTTGTAATCATTTGTGGTTACTTCATTGTTTTAATGAAAGGCCATGTAATGATATATCTTTTTTTCGGAAAAAAAATAATCTAAAATCTTTAGTTATTACACTATCCATCTCAATATTTATAGTCTAACTAGTTTAATACCCGTAAATTCACGGGATTATTTAAGAAATTTCGTTGCATAAGTGCAATAATTAAAGGAATTATATGTACATCTATTTTTAATATCATACGCTATGTAATGTAACGATCCTGGATTTTCCAACGTTTATTTATTAATAATTATTATTATTAATACGTGTGATAAAACGAATGTACGTTATTACATTTACATGTTGCCATGATTGCCCGAACTTGACTTTAATTTCCCGAAACGTCTTTGTGACACCCGGAACTAGCACGAATAATATTTTCAAGTATTATTTACATTCATGATTAGTTTTATTAATCTTTTTAATTAACTATGGTGATTAGTTAGTTACTTGGGCTTTAATTGAATTTATTTGTTAAATACTTGAACTTGGGCTTGACTAGTGTAATGGACTCATGACTTTGGACTTTAGAAGTCCACCCTACATTATTAATGGACCTAACTAGCCCATGTTACACATGTAAGTATCACTTTGAGGATTAACTAGTTAGTTATTTCATTTAGAATCTTGTTGCTTGTTCTTTCCCATAAACAGCCATTCTTTATCCAACTTTTGAAGCTTTAATACACTAGTAACCAAAGAACTAAACACTTCCCCTTGATGAGCTGCTGCAGGCCGTGAGCTATGGGGTGCCCAAGAGGGTTCAAAATCTTTTTTTTTTTACTTACTTGCTCTCTTGCATTCTTCATTCCAAAACACACACTTAATTCTCTCAACTTTCTCTCTCACTTTTCTCTCTAAGTCTTGTAAGTATCTTGAATTTTTCTCTTCTTCTTTTCTTGATTAAAACCGCCACCTTACATCACATAATCATCATCATCTTTGTTCTTTGTTGTTAAATGTTTGTAGTTGTTAGTTGTTGTTATTGTTCTTTATTGTTTTCAAGAATCTAACTTATTGGTTTGAATTCTTCATAATATCTTGTATTTTTCAAGAACACTCAAGAACATAACTTACTAGTTATGGTTCTACATATACTTTCTTAAAAGATTGCAAGTTCATGTGTTGATTAAATTCATACTTGAAGTTCATGAAGTAAACTTTAAAGTTTACTTTCTAAAGATCAAACTTTGGTTTGAATCTTTAAAGTATGAACAACCATGAATAATTTACTTGTTTACTTAGTTTACTTCTTCTTGCACTTTACTTTCATGTAATTAGTTTAAATGGTCAAGTACTACAAGTTAGTCTTGATCTCATTAATCTTGAACTAAAAGTTAACCTTGAAAGTTCAAGAACACACAAATAAGTTTTCTTTAAATATAACTTTGTATACTTATGCTTGATCTAGACTTTTGAGTCTTGGATCTTCAAGATCTAACTAAGAACTATGTTCTACATCTTAAGATCTTGATTAGTTAGTTTACTTTCAAGTTTGTAACTTGTTATTAGCTTTAAAGTTCATGTATGTGTTAGATCTAAGACTTTGATGTAACTTTGGTTCATCAAACTTCATACAACTCTTAAGTGAGTTGTGCTTCATGTCTTAGACTTGCACTTGGGTTATGATGGTCCAACCTTGGTGAAAATGATGCAAACACATCAACGAGTTGTACACTTGAAGCTATATGCATCAAGGATGAGAACCATGATGAACATCAAGCACCAAGACCACCGGAACTCACTTAAACTTACTGTTTCTGTCCAAAACCTACTGACCTGCTATTTCTGTAACATACCAGTAGACCTGGGCTGTTCTTACCATGATTTTCAAATAGATCTTTTCTAGTAGATAACTTTTCATATAGGACTCATCTTAATCCGAGTTACGGTTTAGGATTTATGGCCCTCCGATCGTCACTATGTCCTTTTAACGTTGTGCAGAAATTTCTGACCTACTCGCACTTAGACCGTCGCCACGGTCAAACAAAGACGAGTTTGCTTTTGGAAATTTTACCACACTTAAGGGACTCATAGACGGAGCCATGGCCACTGGTCTCAACTTAATTCAGTAAGGGTAGAGGCCGTGGTGACTGACTGAATCAGCCTTTGTTGTAAACTACTTTCATAAACGAAACTTACTTTACGTCTTTTGTTTGATGATGAATGATGATGAACCTTAAGACCTTAATTACATACTTTTAAACCTATTAAGACGATTTACTGACTTAGTACTATTTGCCTTAGGTTGAGGACCTTCGGACCGATTACTTGCACACCTTTTCCGAACCGACTTACGACTACATTAACATTGTGAGTTATAGCATTCCCTTTTTACTTTAACTTATTTTGGGAACTGAGAATACATGCGGATTTTATGTTTTACATACTAGGCACGAGTACTTAAACTTATATATGTGTGGGTTATACAACGGCATAAACATTCCCTTTAGCTCGGTAACGTTTAATCATTGGTTTTTGAACCATGAACGCGAATCTTAGATATGGATCCATAGGGTTTGACATCCCCACTCGGGCTAGTAGCGCTAGCATTTAAAGAGTGTTTAATACTTCGTAGACATATGCACTTGCCAAGTGTACTTTCAGGGGGTATAAACGTTAAGTTAGTTACCAAGTGCCCACGGTTAACATATACTTTATCTTACTGTTTTGAAACGCTCTTTGTAGCACTGAAATCTCGTGGCCTACCTTACATACTGTTATACTTAAACTATAGCTCACCAACCTTTGTGTTGACGTTTTTAAGCATGTTTTTCTCAGGTGCTTGAGGTTAGCTTCCGCTGTACACTAGTCGTGTTGTAGACACCCGCTGCTTAGAGTTGCTATCGCATGAACAACTTTATTTTGCATTCAAACATTCGTACTTTTGAACTATGACTTGTAACGACCATTGTGGTCACATACACTTATTATTTTCTTCTACTTAGTGAAGCATGCTTTTGGATTGTGAAACTTTCGATGTTGGTTTAGACATCACTTTATTATTGAATGCAAACTCTTTTTGAAAACGCATATAGTACTTAACCTTGTAATGATCCTGTTGTTGATGATTCGTACACGATGGTTTTGTACGGGGCATCACATTTGGTATCAGATCATTGGTTGTAGAGAATTAGGTTGCATTAGTGAGTCTAAGACCGACCCGAGTAGGATTCACTAATAGGACTAATCTACAACTTGCTAGTTTACTTGTTTTCGCTGAACTTACTGCATGCTGCTGCTTACTTTTACTGCTATATGCCGTATGCTACTACATGATTTCACTACTGCATGCTATTACTTGCTTTCGATTTCATGCTACCTTCGTACGATTTGCTGTTATTGCCATGCTACTTATTGTTATACATGATTTAAACTATTGGCCTAATACGTGCTTGCTTTATGACTTACTGACATGGAAAATTCATTTTTCCTTGTTCAGATGTCGGATGTACCACCTGCTAGCATTTTGGGCAGTTCTGACTCAGACTCCACCACACCACCTGCTACTGTTGCTGATACACTGGTCCCGTTACCCACTAGTGATCCCAGCGCTTCGTCTTCCGGAGCGAGTAGTAGTGCGCCGGCACCTGTGACCACTTCTGACCCTACGGAGATTCCAGCTCCGTCTGCTCCCGGACCCTCGGGGTCACAGCCCCGCATCGGTGGGATTGAGATTCCCGCGGAGTTCGGGGAAGGGCCGTTTCGTTACCACATGCGCACGCCTTGCCGACGCACTCCCGACGGACGTTTAGTGCCGATTTCGCCAGGCAGACACAGACAGATGTTGGCCGCCTTCGGACTGCCATTTGAGCCACCCGTGTCGCCACCACATGATTCAGACGACGGGTCTTCCACTGATGTTCCATCAGACGACACCTCTTCGAATGACTCCAGTGATGATGAGCATCCCGCTGACGTACCTATTCAGGCACCCTCCACCCCGCCGAAGAAGCGGTACCGCCCTGATGGCACCGTTATTCCAGGGGTGAATGGAGGTCGTGCTTTCACTGACGCTTTTGGTCGGCGTCGGAGGGTTACTGCCCATAAGCGGCTTATGCCGTACCCTGCCGACCCACAGATACGTAAGGTTCCTCGTTACGTATTGACTATTCCTGGAACCGTACCGCCTAGATTTAGATACGGACCATTCCCATCTAGGGACGTACCGTCTACATCCGGAGCTGGACCATCTACTTCAGCACCATCGGCACCATCTGCACCATCTGCACCACCAGCACCACCTGCACCGCCGGCACCGCCTGCCCCACCATCTCCCACAGTCGAGGAATTGACAAGGGAGGTGGGAATCCTCCGAGCTCGGGTTACTGAGCTCGAGGAGCAGTTGGCTCAGGTTTTAGACATCCTACACCCACCTCCACCGTAGGACTTTTGTATTAGATTTCATGATGTAATCTAGTTGTAGCTTCTTGTATTATTTATGTATTGTACGGACTTATTCGGATGTATGAAACTTATTATTATTAATGGAACTTTGCGTTATTTAATTCTTGCACGATGTTCTATTTACATTACTGTACGATGATTCTGTGGTATTTGTACCTAGATGCGTTATTTAATAACATGTGATGTTTTGATTCCATGTTGGTTACTTTATACTGTATTATTACTATTTGCATACTGGATTTTGACTTGAGCCAAAATTTTTGTTTAGAATATCATGGCCAACGGAAGAACCACACCTACCGCAGCCCAGATTGAGGACATGATCAACGAACGGGTCGCTGCAGCCCTAGCTGAAAGAAATCTCCAAGCTCCACCGCCACCACCACCAGTTATCCCACCCGTTCGAAATGGGTGCACTTACAAGGAATTCCAGAGCTGCAAACCGCATAACTTCAGTGGAACCGAGGGACCGGTTGGTCTCACCAGATGGTTCGAGAAACTTGAATCAGTATTCCGAGTTAGCAACTGTTCGGAGGATAATAAGACCAAGTTGCTTCATGCACGCTATCTGACGGCGCGCTAACGTGGTGGAACATGTTAGCTCAAGCGAAAGGCATTGATGAGGCGTATGCTATGCCATGGGAGGAATTCAAAGCTGCTATGATTGATGAGTATTGTCCAAGCACTGAAATCCAGAAGATGGAAATCGAATTTATGCAGTTAAAGGCCGTTGGGAACGACCTTGATGGCTACAACAGGAGGTTTTTGGAACTAGCTCTTATGTGTCCGACCATGGTCACCCCGGAATTTAAGCGTATGGAGAGATACTTCTTGGGACTCCCTAAGTCCATCAAAGGAAACGTCACATCGTCCAAACCACCGAATGTTCCCGAAGCAATGCGCATGGTGCATACACTCATGAATCAGATTCTTATTGATGAGCCGGAGAAGGCTAAGTTTGAGGCTGGTAGTAGCGAAAAGAGGAAATGGGACAACAACCACAACAACCACAACAACAACAACAACAACAACAACAACAGGGGGAGAAACTACGATCAAACCCCCGCCAAGAGGCACAACAATGGTGGAAACCTAATCCCAACAACAACACCAACACCAACCCGAACTACAAAGGAACCTTACCACAATGCAAGCGATGCTACAAACACCACACTGGGTATTGCAATGTTGTCTGTGAGAAATGCCAACGGGCTGGTCATATCGGGAAAGACTGCAAGGTCACTACTTTGAATGGGAAGCCAAACACCAATGGACCTAAGAAGTGCTACGAATGTGGACAGACGGGCCATTTCAGAAATGCGTGCCCAAACAAGCGAAAAGATGGCGGGCCACCCCGTGGTAGAGCTTTTAATGTTAATGCGAGGGATGCACGCGATAACCCCGACTTGGTGACAGGTATATTCACAATCAACAATCTTTTAGCTTCTGTCTTGTTTGATACTGGTGCGGATAGAAGTTATGTATGTAGACATTTTTGCGATAAGATTAATTGGTCATTAGTCCCGTTAAAAGAAAGTATGCTTGTCGAGGTCGCCAATGGAAAACTTGAAAAGGTTGACCATATTAGTCGTGGAGCTATTATCAACATAGCTGGTGCAGATTTTGAAATTGATTTGATACCTATCAAACTGGGAAGCTCTGACGTAATCGTTGGTATGGATTGGTTGAGCAAGATAAAGGCCGATATTATCTGTGGAGATAAAGCACTTCACATACCATAAGGAGATGGCGAACCACTGATCATCTATGGAGAGAGATGTACCTCGAAGTTGAACCTCATTAGTTGCGTGAAAGCGCAAAAGATTATGAAGAAGGGACGTTTTGCTGTCCTAGCACATGTGAAAGCGGTAGAAACTGAGGTGAAGAGCGTGAACGACGTTCGAATCGTGAACGAATTTTCCGATGTCTTCCCAAAGGAATTGCGTGGATTGCCGCCGCAGAGAGCCGTAGAGTTTCAGATTGATTTAGTGCCAGGAGTTGCACCTGTAGCTCGCGCACCTTATAGACTCGCACCTTCCGAGATGCAAGAATTACAGAGTCAACTACAAGAGCTACTTGATCGAGGGTTTATCCAACCAAGTTTCTCGCCTTGGGGCGCACCGGTTCTGTTTGTGAAGAAGAATGATGGATCCTTCCGTATGTGTATCGACTACCGTGAACTCAACAAATTAACAATCAAGAATCGGTATCCTCTTCCACAAATTGACGATCTTTTTGACCAACTACAAGGATCGAGCGTTTACTCAAAGATCGATTTGTGATCCGGTTATCACCAGTTGAGGGTGAAAGAAAGTGACGTGATGAAGACTGCATTCAGGACCCGTTATGGTCATTATGAATTTCTCGTGATGCCATTCGGATTGACCAATGCACCTGCCGTGTTCATGGACCTCATGAATCGTGTCTGCAAGCCGTACTTGGATAACTTTGTTATCGTCTTCATAGATGATATCCTAATCTACTCTAAGAGTGAAGAAGAGCATGAGCAACACCTCCGACTAGTGCTTGAACTCTTGAGACAAGAGCAACTTTACGTCAAATTCTCCAAGTGTGAATTTTGGTTGAAGGAAGTCCAGTTTCTGGGTCATGTTGTGAGCGACCAGGGTATCAAAGTTGATCCCGCCAAGATTGAAGCCATCAGCAAGTGGGAGACCCCCACTACTCTGACTCATATTCGCCAATTCCTAGGTCTCGTCAGTTACTACCGAAGGTTCATTGAAGGATTTTCTCTGATTGCGCGTCCTTTGACCGCACTAACTCACAAGGGCAAGAAGTTCATTTGGGAACCCGCACACGAATCAGCATTTCAAACGTTGAAGAAGAAGTTAACCTCCGCACCTATCCTATCACTACCAGAGGGCAGTGATGACTTTGTTGTTTATTGTGATGCATCGAAGAGTGGTTTTGGTTGTGTACTGATGCAACGATCAAAGGTTATTGCCTATGCCTCCCGCCAACTGAAGATTCACGAGCGGAACTACACTACGCATGATCTTGAACTTGGAGCCGTTGTCTTTGCGCTCAAATTGTGGAGACATTATTTGTATGGAACTAAGAGTACTATCTTCACCGATCACAAGAGTCTCCAGCACATCTTCGATCAGAAGCAACTGAATATAAGACAGCGTCGATGGATCGAGACGCTCAACGACTACGATTGTGAACTCCGTTATCACCCTGGGAAGGCCAATGTTGTAGCTGACGCTTTGAGCCGAAAGGAGAGGGCGGCACCTCTTCGTGTTAGGGCTCTGATCATCACCATCCATTCGAACCTCAACAGCCAGATCAGAGTGGCCCAAGATGAGGCTCTCAAGGAGGAGAACATATCTCACGAACATTTGAACATACTTGTCTCTAGATTCGAGGTTAGGGAATCTGGACTCCGATGTTATGCCAGAAGAATTTGGGTACCTCTTTATGGAGATCTACGAAACCTTATACTTGATGAAGCACACAAATCGAGATATTCGATTCATCCTGGAGCTGGCAAGATGTACCACGACCTTAAAGAACAGTATTGGTGGCCGAATCTTAAGAAGGACGTTGCGACTTATGTTGGTAAGTGTTTGACTTGCTCGAAGGTTAAAGCCGAGAATCAGAGACCTTCTGGTTTACTTCAACAACCGGAAATCCCACAATGGAAGTGGAAAAGGATAACAATGGACTTCATCACCAAGCTGCCAAAGACGGTGGGCGGATACGATACTATTTGGGTTATTGTTGACCGCCTCACTAAATCTGCACACTTTCTAGCGATGAAGGAAACTGATACAATGGAAAGACTTGCTCATCTATACATCAAGGAGGTTGTATCACGACACGGTGTACCTTTATCGATCATCTCCGATCGTGATCCCCGTTTTACCTCTAGATTTTGGCGTTCTTTGCAAGAAGCCATGGGAACTCGTCTTGACATGAGTACTGCTTATCATCCTCAGACTGACGGGCAAAGTGAACGCACGATTCAGACCCTGGAAGACATGTTGCGTGCATGTGTCATTGATTTTGGAAAGGCCTGGGAAAGGCATTTGCCGCTAGCCGAATTCTCGTACAACAACAGTTATCACTCGAGCATTAATGCTGCACCTTTTGAAGCATTGTATGGCCGCAAGTGCCGATCTCCTATTTGTTGTGCCGAAGTAGGCGAAAAGCAAATCACCAGACCCGAGGTAGTCCACGAAACGACGGAGAAGATTGCTCAGATTCAAGCTAGACTTAAGACTGCCCGCGATCGCCAAAAGAGTTATGCCGATCTTAAACGAAAGGACTTTGAATTCAACGTTGGTGATTGGGTAATGTTGAAGGTTGCACCTTGGAAAGGTGTGATCCGTTTTGGAAAACGTGGAAAGTTGAACCCACGATACATTGGTCCTTTTGAAATCTTGGAACGTGTTAGACCCGTTGCTTACCGTTTGGACCTACCAGCACAATTGAGCTCAGTTCATCCTACCTTCCACGTGTCGAACTTGAAGAAGTGTCTTGCTGCACCCGAACTTATCATACCACTTGAGGAACTTACGATTGACGACAAACTTCACTTTGTGGAAGAACCTGTTGAAATTATGGATCGTGAGATCAAGACTTTGAAACGCAACAAGATTTCGATCGTCCGAGTACGATGGAATACCAAACGAGGACCTGAGTTTACTTGGGAGCGAGAGGATCAAATGATGCGGAAGTATCCTCACCTTTTCCCGACTCCTCCATCTACCTTAACTTAAATTTCAGGATGAAATTTTCTTTAACAGGTGGGTAATGTAACGACCCTGGATTTTCCAACGTTTATTTATTAATAATTATTATTATTAATACGTGTGATAAAACGAATGTACGTTATTACATTTACATGTTGCCATGATTGCCCGAACTTGACTTTAATTGCCCGAAACGTCTTTGTGACACCCGGAACTTGCACGAATAATATTTTCAAGTATTATTTACATTCATGATTAGTTTTATTAATCATTTTAATTAACTATGGTGATTAGTTAGTTACTTGGGCTTTAATTGGATTTATTTGTTAAATACTTGAACTTGGGCTTGACTAGTGTAATGGACTCATGACTTTGGACTTTAGAAGCCCACCCTACATTATTAATGGACCTAACTAGCAAATTTTACACATGTAAGTATCACTTTGAGGATTAACTAGTTAGTTATTTCATTTAGAATCTAGTTGCTTGTTCTTTCCCATAAACAACCATTCTTTATCCAACTTTTGAAGCTTTAACACACTAGTAACCAAAGAACTAAACACTTCCCCTTGATGAGCTGCTACAGGCCGTGAGCTATGGGGTGCCCAAGAGGGTTCAAAATCTTTTTTTTTACTTACTTACTCTCTTGCATTCTTCATTCCAAAACACACACTTAATTCTCTCAACTTTCTCTCTCACTTTTCTCTCTAAGTCTTGTAAGTATCTTGAATTTTTCTCTTCTCCTTTTCTTGATTAAAACCGCCACCTTACATCACATAATCATCATCGTCTTTGTTCTTTGTTGTTAAATGTTTGTAGTTGTTAGTTGTTGTTATTGTTCTTTATTGTTTTCAAGAATCTAACTTATTGGTTTGAATTCTTCATAATATCTTGTATTTTTCAAGAACACTCAAGAACATAACTTACTAGTTATGGTTCTACATATACTTTCTTAAAAGATTGCAAGTTCATGTGTTGATTAAATTCATACTTGAAGTTCATGAAGTAAACTTTAAAGTTTACTTTCTAAAGATCAAACTTTGGTTTGAATCTTTAAAGTATGAACAACCATGAATAATTTACTTGTTTACTTAGTTTACTTCTTCTTGCACTTTACTTTCATGTAATTAGTTTAAATGGTCAAGTACTACAAGTTAGTCTTGATCTCATTAATCTTGAACTAAAAGTTAACCTTGAAAGTTCAAGAACACACAAATAAGTTTTCTTTAAATATAACTTTGTATACTTATGCTTGATCTAGACTTTTGAGTCTTGGATCTTCAAGATCTAACTAAGAACTATGTTCTACATCTTAAGATCTTGATTAGTTAGTTTACTTTCAAGTTTGTAACTTGTTATTAGCTTTAAAGTTCATGTATGTGTTAGATCTAAGACTTTGATGTAACTTTGGTTCATCAAACTTCATACAACTCTTAAGTGAGTTGTGCTTCATGTCTTAGACTTGCACTTGGGTTATGATGGTCCAACCTTGGTGAAAATGATGCAAACACATCAACGAGTTGTACACTTGAAGCTATATGCATCAAGGATGAGAACCATGATGAACATCAAGCACCAAGACCACCGGAACTCACTTAAACTTACTGTTTCTGTCCAAAACCTACTGACCTGCTGTTTCTGTAACATACCAGTAGACCTGGACTGTTCTAACCATGATTTTAAAATAGATCTTTTCGAGTAGATAACTTTTCATATAGGACTCGTCTTAATCCGAGTTACGGTTTAGGATTTATGGCCCTCCGATCGTCACTATGTCCTTTTAACGTTGTGCAGAAATTTCTGACCTACTCGCACTTAGACCGTCGCCACGGTCAAACAAAGACGAGTTTGCTTCTGGAAATTTTACCACACTTAAGGGACTCATAGACGGAGCCATGGCCACTGGTCTCACCTTAATTCAGTAAGGGTAGAGGCCGTGGTGACTGACTGAAGTCAGCCTTTGTTGTAAACTACTTTCATAAACGAAACTTACTTTACGCCTTTTGTTTGATGATGAATGATGATGAACCTTAAGACCTTAATTACATACTTTTAAACCTATTAAGACGATTTACTGACTTAGTACTATTTGCCTTAGGTTGAGGACCTTCGGACCGATTACTTGCACACCTTTTCCGAACCGACTTACGACTACATTAACATTGTGAGTTATAGCATTCCCTTTTTACTTTAACTTATTTTGGGAACTGAGAATACATGCGGATTTTATGTTTTACATACTAGAAACGAGTACTTAAACTTATATATGTGTGGGTTATACAACGGCATAAACATTCCCTTTAGCTCGGTAACGTTTAATCATTGGTTTTTGAACCATGAACGCGAATCTTAGATATGGATCCATAGGGTTTGACATCCCCACTCGGGCTAGTAGCGCTAGCATTTAACGAGTGTTTAATACTTCGTAGACATACGCACTTGCCAAGTGTACTTTCAGGGGGTATAAACGTTAAGTTAGTTACCAAGTGCCCATGGTTAACATATACTTTATCTTACTGTTTTGAAACGCTCTTTGTAGCACTGAAATCTCGTGGCCTACCTTACATACTGTTATACTTAAACTATAGCTCACCAACCTTTGTGTTGACATTTTTAAGCATGTTTTTCTCAGGTGCTTGAGGTTAGCTTCCGCTGTACACTAGTCGTGTTGTAGACACCCGCTGCTTAGAGTTGCTATCGCATGAACAACTTTATTTTGCATTCAAACATTCGTACTTTTGAACTATGACTTGTAACGACCATTGTGGTCACATACACTTATTATTTGCTTCTACTTAGTGAAGCATGCTTTTGGATTGTAAAACTTTCGATGTTGGTTTAGACATCACTTTATTATTGAATGCAAACTCTTTTTGAAAACGCGTATAGTACTTAACCTTGTAATGATCCTGTTGTTGATGATTCGTACACGATGGTTTTGTATGGGGCATCACAAATATAATGCACTTCAAACATACGCGGAAGAAAATCATAGTTTTTGGAGTTCTTTGCTTAGTAGTGAAGTTTTGAATGCACTTCTCCATTTTTGCCACCTTTGTATACTCTTTGTCCATGAAACATACACATAATATGATTCAATAAAGGGCAAATTTCATAAAAAGGTAACATATTATATCAGTTTTCCTATTTTCGGTAATATATTTCATTCCGCTATAAAAAAAAGGAGTGTATTTTCGAAAGTTAATCTCAAAGAGGGGTGTCGTTAACTTTTGTTAACTTTCTCGGTTAAGTGTCTACTTTGCATAACATGTCAAGTCCTTTATCGACCAACGTTTTCAAATCGCGATTTCGACGCACATTTTTGACGCGTGATTCCGACACGCGTTTTCGAGGCGTGTTTTTCTATGCGTGTTTTCGTGGCGTGTTTTTTGACGTGCTTTTTCGATGCGTGTTTTTCCCATATAAAGTAATTCCCAAAGACATGATCGAAAATGGCAACATTTCAATACGCATCGAAATCGTGCCTCGAGAATACGCGTCAAAATCGCGAGTTGAAAACGAGCCACGATCGGCGCGCATAAAAAATGCTTCTTGAAAAAGGGCGTCGAAAACGCTTCTTGAAAAATGCGCGTCGAAAATGGACGTCAAAAACAGGTGTCGGAATCGCGCGTTAAAAACGTGCATCGAAATCACAATTTGAAAACGTTGATCGATAAAGGACTTGACATGTTATGCAAAGTTTGACAATTAACTGAGAAAGTTAACAAAAGTTAACGACACCCCTCTTTTTGATTAACTTTCGAAAATACACTCCTTTTTTTATAGCGAGATGAAATACATTACCGAAAATAGAAAATAGGAAAACTGATATAATATGTTACCTTTTTATGGAATTTGCCCTTCATTAAATTCTAAAAAAATATACATCGAGTACACTAAATATCAAAATAAGAAATGGTTCACTTACAAAGAGGTGTATTAAATCTCTACCCACATTTTGAACAAAATTGTTTCATTTAGTACCTCTGCAACATCTTATGCAATTTCCATCATCTTAAAGAAATCTCCTAGAAGATGTCATTCTTGTCAAAATATATATTCATTTTGTGACATAATCACTAATGACATAGTGATACGGTTATACCTAAAAAGCATTAAATCTATTTGCCTATCAACAACGCTGGAGCCACCAACCGACATATTTATCAAGATCGATAGTTCATATGTTATGACCTCTTTGGTACATTTCAAGATTGATCTGATATATTCAAACTTCAGTTAAGCATACATGATGATAATTTCATCAAGCAAGAGATTGATTGTCATTTCAAGTTGCCAACCCGCTCTATAGTCACAAATCTGCAACAAAAAATATAATAAGATTATGTAATTTTCATGTCTGTTTTGATCAGACGCACATGAGTAATGATTATGGGTGTTAAATGAAAAGTGATGTGGCAAAATGCTAACTAATGAGAAAACATATTAAATTATCATATTTTGCGCAAAAACATATTAAAATTATACAAATTAGTTTACCTCGCATGTTCAGGATTGGGTATTGTTGTTGTAAATTAGTTGACCCATGTTGACCTGAATCTCCAGTTTTAACCCGTATACTAATTCTATAAATAGGGTTCATGAACTGAATTCAAAATACGAATTCTTATCGGCATGTAAACTTAACTCCGAAAGTCAAAAACTTCAATTGACAATGCAAGAGGAATCACGATAATTCACCACGGTGAACATGACACACCTTTCATCTTTGCAAAGACACGGTCTCCTTGATTCAATTATGTGATGGGAAGATCATAAAAGAGTTACCTTACAGGCTCAGTTGAGTTTCTGGATAGTTTGTAGTCTTCGTTCAGTCACATATCAATTTTATAGAGAAGATGTTAACATAATTAATCATTGTCAAAGTTGTAAGAAATTCAACACTGCTCGTGAATTGAACGGGCAAAGTATTGTTGCTGCTGTAGCAAGTAGAAACAAAACCCAAATTAAATCCAGTAACATTCTTCATGTTCCCAATATAGTAAGGTTCCTCCTAATCGTAGTAACAAAACAAAATAAGTATTTGTAAAAAGAGAACCTCACAAGAAACAACGAAAAGTGAAAAGGAGAAGAAATTAGAGAAAAGAAAAGGTTATAAAGATGATGATAATAAACATATCTTAAAACGGTGATACTCTAATAACAAAGGGTTCAGCTGGTACCTATCATATAATAGCTAACATTTTGTGAACATGTAGTTTGACCAAAATAACAAGAATATTTACTGACCTCAAATCCAAAATCTTTAAAGGTATCTTCTTCAAAACCTGAACACATCCTTTTTCCACCGCATTGAAACCCCACAGCCATCACAATATTCATGTGTGAATCGTAGCTCATTACCTGCCATTGTAACAAATAACCCATAACAAATAACCAGAGGTTGCAATTTCAACCCATTTACTTATGAGCATGTTAACTCAGGTTATATTCTACCTATAACAGATGATGTGTATAAAAGCAAGATGATTACATATAAAGCAACTTCAGGTAGACGGTTGTGATGACCCAGAAATTTCCGACCAAATTTAAACTTAATCTTATATATTTCGACACAATAAGCAAAGCCTATTAAACTGAGTCTCAAAATCTTTGAACTGTTTTATGAACTCATTAGACCTTTGACCATGCCCGATGATTCACGAACAATTTATTTTGTAATAAAATATGAAATTTAATATGTATATATATATATATATATATATATATATAAATATATATATATATATATATAATTAAATACATATAAACAAATGAAAATGTAAAAATAGAATACAACTAATTATTGTAATGAATCTATATATAAAATATAAATAATTTTTAAATATGACTACGAGGATATGTATATTCTAATATACTAAAATATATAAATAATTAATATTATATGTAGGTTAATAACGAATTATAATATTAATAAATATAATTACAAATTAAGATAAATGTTATATTAGTATTAGTAATTTCAATATCATTATTACTAAATTCATTAATATTAATAATGGTCATAATAATAATAAATATTGCATATTAAAATCTTTTTAATAAATTTAATGTAATGATTAACAAAATAAATACTTCAAATATAAATATTACTATAAGAATAATTTAAAATTTATATTTAGTTGTATTTTAGATATTATTAGCTAATATGATTAATACATGTATCATTTATTGATTACTAATAATGTTATTATTATTATTAGTATTACAATTATTATTAGTATTATAATTATTAATATTATTATTATCCTAATGATATGTTCATAATATTTTTTTATTAGTAGCAGTCTTATTGTTATTAATAATAATATTATTATTATTAATATTATTATTATTTCTATAAATATTATTATTAGTATTTTACTAAATAATTATATGTATTTAATAATTAACACAAAATTAATTTTAAAGTAGTATTAATTTAGATGGAACCAAAATATTATATATCAGAGATCAATCGTACGAAGTTGGTAACTTTCATTTTCTGCTTTTTTCATTTTTTGGCTAGTACTGATTGTATTTGTCGACTACAAAATTATGATATCAATTTCTTCAGTAAATCATTGATTAGAAACAGAAGGTTATACATTATTTTTTTTTCTTTCTTCTCCACGCTCTGTATCTACACTCTTCAGTCAAAAATTGAAATCGTATCAATTGTCAAAATCTATTAATGAGGTCTTGTTAGGAATTCCATTTGAAAACTATCTGCAAAGTTTGGATTTCCAATTCTTCATATCGAATTCGAATTTTGGAGTCAAAGCTTTATTTCAAAAAGTCAACCGAATTGTTCATGGTAAAATTCGAGCTTGTTTTAATGTTTTAAGTTTAATTGTTGTTTCAGAAAGTTTCCAAGATTGATTTAGAACAGATTTCTTGAAGAAATCGTGGTTTAAAACAATCTTAAATTCATAATCAAAGTTTTTAGGAGTCATTTGAAACATAATTCGTGTTGTGATGTTTGTCCAAAACAAGCTTTGTATGAAAATCAAATTTTTTTTCTTCATAACTGTCGGCAGCAGATATATTTTTTTTTATTTTTTATTTTTTTTTATTTTTTTTTCTTTTTCTTTTCTTGTTTGCTATGTATTAATAACCTTCATCACTGATTAATTATGTTTCAAAGTATAAATTCAAACATTGAGTCAGTCACTGTTTTGGTTTGTGAATTCCCCTGGTCAACTTGGAGTGTAAGAGGGAAGGAGAGTTGATCAGAGGAGAGAATGAGTTAAATAAATATAGGTTGGGTAATAAATCAGATAACGGGCAATAACCAGACGGTTTAGTAGGGTGACGAGTTTTCAAGAGGTCAGGGATTCAAGTCTCGCTTGAGGCATTCTTTTTATAAGGAGTTTATTTGAAGGTAGACTCCTTTTATTATGCTATATTATTATTATTGTTATGGTTATTATTATTATTATTTGTTATAATTAAATTATTATCAATTATGTTATTATTAATTTGATTGTATTTATTACTAGTAGTAATATTATTAGTATTATTTATTAATTAACACTTATTATTATTAGTGTGATTATTACTACCAAATATTATTATTATTGTTACTAAAATGGTTATTATTAGTTATTATTATTACTACTAGTATTATTAAGGATTATCATCATTTTCAATATCATCATTGATATTATTAACATTATTAACAATAACATTATTATCAACCTTTTTAGAAGTATCGTTATTATTATTTTTCACTAATATTAGTATTAATATCATTTTTGTAATTATTAGTTTTACTGTTATTATTATCGAAACTATCATTTTTTTTGTTACAGACAAATATTTTTACCAAAAATGTACTTAATACATATATTGTAATTATATTAATGGTTTATATACCTACATATCAATATAATATCATTATTTATATAAATACTTATATATGACAAACTAATGATATGTTATATAATACTAACCTTATATTTATAGATATATTAATATAATTAAATATATAGATATTAAAAATTTTGAATATATACAAAATAAATAAGTATAATATATAATTTAGAGATATAATATATAAATTTGTTCGATTACGATTATATGTGTTAATATATATACAAATGATATAGGTTCGTGAATCCGAGGCCAACCCTGCAGTGTTCAATATAGTCATATGTATTTTTACTACAAAATACATTAGGTAAGTTTCATTAATCCCTTTTTAAATGCTTTTACAATATATATTTTTGGGACTGAGAATACATGCGCTGTTTTTATAACTGTTTTACGAAATAGACACAAGTAATTGGAACTACATTATATGGTTGAATGATCGAAATCGGATATGCCCCTTTTTATTAAGTCTGGTAATCTAAGAATTAGGGAACAGACACCCTAATTGACGCGAACTCTAAAGATAGATCTATCGGGCTCAACAAGCCCCATCCAAAGTACTGGATGCTTTAGTACTTCGAAATTTATATCATGTCCAAAGAAGGATCCCGGAATGATGGGGATATTCTTATATACATATTGTGAATGTCGGTTACCAGGTGTTCAATCCATATGAATGATATTTTTGTCTCTATGCATGGGACGTATGATTATGAGAAATGGAAGTATGAAATCTTGTGGTCTATTAAAATTATGAAATGATTATTTATGTTAAACAAATGAACTCACCAACCTTTTGGTTGACACTTTAAAGCATGTTTATTCTCAGGTATGAAAAAAATCTTCCGCTGTGCATTTGCTCATTTTTAAAGATATTACTTGGAGTCGTTCATGGCATATTTCAAAAGACGTTTCATTCGAGTCGTTGAATTCATCAAGATTATTATTAAGTCAATTATAGTTAGATATATTATGAAATGGTATGCATGCCGTCAATTTTCGATGAAATGAAAGATTGTCTTTTCAAAACGAATGCAATGTTTGTAAAATGTATCATATAGAGGTCAATTACCTCGCGATGTAATCAACTGTTGTGAATCGTTTATAAGCGATATGGACTTCGTCCGGATGGATTAGGACGGGTCTTCACAGTTGGTATCAGAGCGGTGGTCTTAGTGAACCGGGTCTGCATTAGTGTGTCTAACTGATAAATCGTTGGGATGCATTAGTGAGTCTGGACTTCGACCGTGTCTGCATGTCAAAAGTTTTGCTTATCATTTTTGTCAGAAATCATTTGTTTATCATCCTTAGTAAATTACCTACTTACTATTCTTAGTCTAGACACATCTTATTGCATTGACTGCATGAATAGTGTATAGACAAAATTCATATCTTAGCGTATCTGCTAATTCATATATTAGCGTATCTGTTATTGTTATCTTTACCTGACAGCTTCCGTAGATTCCTCTGTAACTTATGAGATTTTAGTATTACATATGCATATGTAAATTATGTATTGCAGGATACTAATCTACATCCTATAATCTATTTCTTATCGAAAATCCTTCATCTGAGCGTACGAGATGAATCCTTTAACTAGTTCGAGTCCCTCGGATTCCGACAGCTATTCCGATAGTTATTCCGACAGTTATTCCGAATGAATAGTCATCTAAGCTCCGGAAGCAACGTCAGCAGAATGAATCAACCAATCATCCATCCCCAATTCATCTGATGGATTCGTAGTCGACTTAATCAATAGAGACGCGCAGAAGGCGATCCCTTCCACTAACCGAATTCACCTTTTGGCGAAGAACCTGATGCACTTACCGGCGAACCTGTTCGTAACACCATTTTCACCCTCACTTCTCGAATATCTCGCCACGACTATATCATAACTCATATTCTAAACCTTATTCATCCGCTCGTTCCGACCGACAATCATCCCGGAGTAATACAAGAAGTCAATGAACTTCGCGCTCGAGTAATCAATTTAGAGAACATGGTGTAAAACTTACCAGCTTCAGCAACATCACCGGCATCAACAGAACCATCAGTAACAACACCAGTACCATCAACAATCCATGCATCGACATCTCATTTTGTACCTCGAATATAATTATTGTTCTACGAATCGTTCTACATGGTGATTATGTGATCTCTAATATGTTAGAGATTATATATTCTTGTTTTAACGATAAATCAAATGAGTTTAATATCATATTGACTCATTAAATCCATGATTACATCTGAAGAAAATATATATGTATATATGTTTTCAAAAAGGTAGTAATTAAAAATTCTTTTGTACAAACTGTTAACGGTGAAAATATTTTAACGGGTAGGTAATACCCTAGGAATATTTATGTTTCACATTAATAAGTTACACTGTATATTCTTCGAATCTGATTCAACAGTTATTCACTATCCTATTTACAACCACCGAGATACGTATCCGTTCACCAAAGAATAACTATTTTCATTCAAATTCAAATTTCATATTTGGATTTTGATCTATCAGAATCCAACAAGTGGCATAATGAAGAAATAATGGACACAATAAAAAAATTGATTAGAAACAGACTAATTAACAATATTAAATTTTATTAAGAAACCACGCTAACAAAATCCTAGCTAACTGTTCCTAGCTAACTGTTAATTCCGTATTACATTTTATTATTCGCAATTTAATTATCACAATTTATTTTATCGCAATTTATATTCTCGCAATTTTATTTATTGTCATTTAATTTCTGTTATTTACTTTACGCACTTTATTTATCGTCATTTAATTTTTGTTATTTATTTTACGCACTTTGAATATCGGGACACGTATACAAGTTTTGACATATCATATCGACACATCTATATATATTATTTGGAATCACCATAGACACTCTATATGCAGTAATGATCGAGTTCTCTATACAGGGTTGAGGCTGATTCTATAATAATATATATACTTTGAGTTGTGATCGAGTCTGAGACGTATACGGGTCACGACACGTATTAATTAATTCGAATATTATATATTAAACTATATATGAATTATTGGACTGTCAACGGTGGACTATCGACTGTGGACTAATAATATTGGACAATTAAAATGAATTAAAATATTGATTATAACATATGAAACTAAACAATTCTTCAAGTTTGCCACTTGATTTCATCTTAAACCTCATTTGTATCTCGTCGATTACAATCTACATTCAAACCTTTCATGATTCTTAAAAACACCTCAATTAAAAGGATGAACCAACCGCAGTTCATCTATGGAAGAAAAGATTGACGCATATAGTTATGCACCTAAAAACTCTCGGGCCCCAAGTAAAAGTTTAACACGTGTCTGTGTTAGCTCCTTTGGCATTGTTATTACCGAAAATAACATTGCAACTCTTTTTCAAATTAGCCAATTTTATCACAGCTTCAACAAATCAACTTCAATTTCCATTCGAATTAGCCTTATTATAACATCGATATATAACTTTGCCTGTCGTCATCGTTATCGGAGAACCGTTTATATTTCACCACATCAGCAGTGAAATTACCAGCAACTTCAATGAATTTGGACTTTCCGAAAAATCATTATATACATTGAAACCCCATCTTGTATTCATCTATAACATGTAACAATAATTGCCATACCAATTACCGGGAATCAGCAATCAGTATTTCGAATCTCGTAGTATTTCTACATCAATAGTTATATGTATACATATAACAATTATCTCCTAGAATTACGACCTTCAATTCTGAAATTTTTGAAAAGGCACCCAGTTTACGAATCGATACTCTGAATGTTGAAAAAGCTGAATGAAGCAGCTGAAACTGTAGGCAACCGTAAACGACCTTAGTCGTCGGAAGTTTGATGATAAAGAATAATATGTTGAAAAAGCTCAGAAATGTTGGAACTAGAAAAACGGATAGAGTTAACCATGAAGGAGACCAAGGACAGATACAAGGACCATACCCTATATTCGAAGAATCCAGATAATTCTGGATCCGTTGAAATCTTTAGAGAATATCTTGCTCCGAAGTTATGTTAAAATCTTGCGGAAAATCTTTCTCCATCAACCATCGAACTTAGAAATTCCAAAATATCATCATCAATATCTTCGATATTTCTGAGGATATTTTCATAAATATTCTCGTTCGAAATTATATACCTCCTCGTACTTCCTGTGTATCATTATATTGGAAACATTCAATAGAAAATTTAGTACCGAAAATCGGATTATGCGAAACTATGAAAGAATCCGTGGACAAATCACAAGGAATAAGTTTGACTTTAAAGAACCCAAATGATTCTGTTTCTGATGAAATCTTTAGCGAATACCCTACTTCCGAATCTAAACCCTTATGGATAAATATTCTTCATCATCCATCGATATTAGAAATTCCAAGATATCATCGTATCTTTCATTATAAATATCCTCCATATTTCTGAAAATATTTTCATAAGTATTCTTACCTGAAATCATTAATCTCTTCATGATATCAGTGTTACATCATATAGAAACTGTTAGTTTCTATATTCTCTAAACTGTCGAGCTTAAAATATGAATGTATTGAAGTAATGTTGGGAACTGATGCATGAGTTAGTATAATATAATGACACTTGATCAACGTGATTATATTACAGTAAGTCATGCTGAGTTTCTAATGAAACGTGATGATGGTTCACAATAGATCATACATCATCATGTGTCATGTTACATAACTCTTTCATTCTACTTCACCTCCGAACATATCAAGAAAATATATTCTTGATAGTTCTATTCTCAGTGATTCTGGTAATTTGACAAATCAAATTGTGTTATTACGATTTCCTTCTTAGAACATTAACAATGTTCATTCCAAAGTTTATATCTGCGACTTCTGAACCATTACAAGCGGTGTTTAATCGCAAGAAGAAGAAACGAAGGGACAAAGCTCCGAGATAGAAATTGGGGTATAAATCGCAGTAAATAAAAGAGAGCACTAACTGGGGATGACAATGACTATGGAAAACAGAAGAAGGGACTTCGGAATATAAGGGAGAATATAAAGCCCGATAACAACACATAAATTACAAACCATGTATATCAATGTTTATCGCAACATAAAGACATGGGAGAATTAAAAACACTATAACCCCAAGAGCGAAGTAAAAGAAAACAGATTCCTCCGGTGGTAAATGGAAAAGGAGAATGATTGTTGCGATAGTGAGGATAAGAACAAGAATCAGAACTGGATTAAACATTTTAAAAATCTTTTGAATTTGGGAATTTAGTATAGGAGTGGTGAAAATAATGGAACAGAGGAAGTTCATTTATAATGGAGATACCAAACAAAGTAATCGAAGCAGATCACCGTATTAAATAATAGAGATCTTAATTTCCATAAATCCTGAAGAATCAGATCTTATAGATCTTCAAGATTTTCTTTTAAATCCCTTGAATTCCGGAATTCAACCAAGACGACGTCAATAGTTAAGACGCACCTTATTTTCTAAATTCAATCCTGTCTATGTCAAAAGATATGACGAATCTACATTTACTCATTTCACACTTTCATGATAGCTTCACTCGTATCCTTCGCATAAACGAAATGTTTTATCCATATTACTCAATGATGATAAAACTCAATTTATCAACTCATATTCGTCATGAAAACATTCTTATTGTTAGCCATGACCACCTCGCTCAAATTTCGGGACGAAATTTCTTTAACGGGTAGGTACTGTGATGACCCGGGAATTTCCGACCAAATTTAAACTTAATCTTATATGATTTCGACACAATAAGCAAAGCCTATTAAACTGAGTCTCAAAATCTTTGAACTGTTTTATGAACTCATTAGACCTTTGACCATGCCCGATGATTCACGAACAATTTATTTTGTAATAAAATATGAAATTTAATATGTACATATATATATATATATATATATATATATATATATATATATATATATATATATATATATATATATATATATATATATATATATATATAATTAAATACATATAAACAAATGAAAATGTAAAAATAGAATACAACTAATTGTTGTAATGAATCTATATATAAAATATAAATGATTTTTAAATATGACTACGAGGATATGTATATTCTAATATACTAAAATATATAAATAATTAATATTATATGTAGGTTAATAACGAATTATAATATTAATAAATATAATTACAAATTAAGATAAATGTTATATTACTATTAGTAATTTCAATATCATTATTACTAAATTCATTAATATTAATAATGGTCATAATAATAATAAATATTGCATATTAAAATCTTTTTAATAAAGTTAATGTAATGATTAACAAAATAAATACTTCAAATATAAATATTACTATAAGAATAATTTAAAATTTATATTTAGTTGTATTTTAGATATTATTAGCTAATATGATTAATACATGTATCATTTATTGATTACTAATAATGTTATTATTATTAGTATTACAATTATTATTAGTATTATAATTATTAATATTATTATTATCCTAATGATATGTTCATAATATTTTTTTATTAGTAGTAGTCTTATTGTTATTAATAATATTATTATTATTATTAATATTATTACTATTTCTATAAATATTATTATTAGTATTTTACTAAATAAGTATATGTATTTAATAATTAACACAAAATTAATTTTAAAGTAGTATTAATTTAGATGGAACCAAAATATTATATATCAGAGATCAATCGTACGAAGTTGGTAACTTTCATTTTCTGCTTTTTTCATTTTTTGGCTAGTACTGATTGTATTTGTCGACTACAAAATTATGATATCAATTTCTTCAGTAAATCATTGATTAGAAACAGAAGGTTATACATTATTTTTTTTTTCTTTCTTCTCCACGCTCTGTATCTACACTCTTCAGTCAAAAATTGAAATTGTATCAATTGTCAAAATCTTTTAATGAGGTCTTGTTAGGAATTCCATTTGAAAACTATCTGCAAAGTTTGGATTTCCAATTCTTCATATCGAATTCGAATTTTGGAGTCAAAGCTTTATTTCAAAAAGTCAACCGAATTGTTCATGGTAAAATTCGAGCTTGTTTTAATGTTTTAAGTTTAATTGTTGTTTCAGAAAGTTTCCAAGATTGATTTAGAACATATTTTTTTGAAGAAATCGTGGTTTAAAACAATCTTAAATTCATAATCAAAACTTGAGTTTATGTTCTTGAAACTCAAAATTTAAAAAGATCGATTTCGAAATAAATTTCAAAATGTATTAACGCAGTCATGTTAGGAATTCTCTACTCAAACTTCCTGCAAAATAGCAACTTCCAATTCATTTTAACGAACTCGAATTTTCGAGTCAAAGTCTTGGTTCATAAAAGTCAAACTTTTGTTCTTGAGCAAATTCGAAATTTCTGTTGTGAGTTAAGTTAAATTGATAATTGATAAAGTTTTTAAGAGTCATTTGAAACACAATTCGTGTTGTGATGTTTGTCCAAAACAAGCTTTGTATGAAAATCAAATTTTTTTTCTTCATAACCGTCGGCAGCAGATATATTTTTTTTATTTTTTTTTTTCTTTTCTTGTTTGCTATGTATTAATAACCTTCATCACTGATTAATTATGTTTCAAAGTATAAATTCAAACATTGAGTCAGTCACTGTTTTAGTTTGTGAATTCCCCTGGTCGACTTGGAGTGTAAGAGGGAAGGAGAGTTGATCAGAGGAGAGAATGAGTTAAATAAATATAGGTTGGGTAATAAATCAGATAACGGGCAATAGCCAGACGGTTTAGTAGGGTGACGAGTTTTCAAGAGGTCAGGGATTCAAGTCTCGCTTGAGGCATTCTTTTTATAAGGAGTTTATTTGAAGGTAGACTCCTTTTATTATGCTATATTATTATTATTGTTATGGTTATTATTATTATTATTTGTTATAATTAAATTATTATCAATTATGTTATTATTAATTTGATTGTATTTATTACTAGTAGTAATATTATTAGTATTATTTATTAATTAACACTTATTATTATTAGTGTGATTATTACTACCAAATATTATTATTATTGTTACTAAAATGGTTATTATTAGTCATTATTATTACTACTAGTATTATTAAGGATTATCATCATTTTCAATATCATCATTGATATTATTAACATTATTAACAATAACATTATTATCAACCTTTTTAGAAGTATCGTTATTATTATTTTTCACTAATATTAGTATTAATATCATTTTTGTAATTATTAGTTTTACTGTTATTATCGAAACTATCATTTTTTTTGTTACAGACAAATATTTTTACCAAAAATATACTTAATACATATATTGTAATTATATTAATGGTTTATATACCTACATATCAATATAATATCATTATTTATATAAATATTTATATATGACAAACTAATGATATGTTATATAATACTAACCTTATATTTATAGATATATTAATATAATTAAATATATAGATATTAAACATTTTGAATATATACAAAATAAATAAGTATAATATATAATTTAGAGATATAATATATAAATTTGTTCGATTACGATTATATGTGTTAATATATATACAAATGATATAGGTTCGTGAATCCAAGGCCACCCCTGCAGTGTTCAATATAGTCATATGTATTTTTACTACAAAATACATTAGGTGAGTTTCATTAATCCCTTTTTAAATACTTTTGCAATATATATTTTTGGGACTGAGAATACATGCGCTGTTTTTATAACTGTTTTACGAAATAGACACAAGTAATTGGAACTACATTATATGGTTGAATGATCAAAATCGGATATGCCCCTTTTTATTAAGTCTGGTAATATAAGAATTAGGGAACAGACACCCTAATTGACGCGAACTCTAAAGATAGATCTATCGGGCCCAACAAGCCCCATCCAAAGTACCGGATGCTTTAGTACTTCGAAATTTATATCATGTCCGAAGGGGGATCCCGGAATGATGGGGATATTCTTATATATATATTGTGAATGTCGGTTACCAGGTGTTCAATCTATATGAATGATATTTTTGTCTCTATGCATGGGACGTATGATTATGAGAAATGGAAGTATGAAATCTTGTGGTCTATTAAAATTATGAAATGATTATTTATGTTAAACTAATAAACTCACCAACCTTTTGGTTGACACTTTAAAGCATGTTTATTCTCAGGTATGAAAGAAATCTTCCGCTGTGCATTTGCTCATTTTTAAAGATATTACTTGGAGTCGTTCATGGCATATTTCAAAAGACGTTGCATTCGAGTCATTGAATTCATCAAGATTATTATTATGTCAATTATAGTTAGATATATTATGAAATGGTATGCATGCCGTCAATTTTCGATGAAATGAAAGATTGTCTTTTCAAAATGAATGCAATGTTTGTAAAATGTATCATATAGAGGTCAAGTACCTCGCGATGTAATCAACTGTTGTGAATCTTTTATAAGCGATATGGACTTCGTCCGGATGGATTAGGACGGGTCTTCACAACGGTGTCCCAAAGTGTGTCACTGAATCGCTTTGCTCGAAGAATTAGAATCACATTTACGGGTCAATTTTTCATCAAAATTTGAAGAGTAACAATTGTTTAAAGGTTGTAATCGATTTTGACCCAAATTATTTATGACCCATCACACATCTGAAGTGAACCTGCTATTTTTCCATAACAATTATTATGTATGTGTGCGCATTAAGTATGGAGAAAGAACTGGTTCAGTTAACAATCAAATAGTCGAATGTGCGGGTTCTATACAGACTATCTGTGACATGAATATCAATATGATATCTGTAAGTGCATAAACTAACCATTAAAAACCCTGCACATTCACTCTTCATCTAGTTGGAGTCCCTTTTCCACTAATATCTTCGTCGTCTCTATGACATCAGTAAGGTAAAAACTAATTGCCCCCTGCTAATCCTATTTTGGAAAAACAACCATCAAGATTCATTCGTAAACTGGAGTATGATATTGGTAGTCAAAATTATAATTATTGGACACAATGAGTTAGGTCGAAAGAGCATAGAGATTGCTTACCAGTGGATCTGGGGAATCTTTTTGTGGTATATCTGATTTGACAATGGGTAAGCTTGTACGTAAGTGAATTGTTTATGCATATAACCTACTAAAGCATCGCCTTCACAAAACAACATTTAAGTCCAAATATATACATTTTTGTTTACGCACAATAGCGTGTAAACCCGTAATTTACCCGTTTGTGGCCTTACTCAACCGTTTCCTGGATGTCAGCTGCATCCACAAAATTCTGTCTTCCGCATCAATCTGATGTTGGATAGAAAAAATTTATATGATCCTCTCGATGACTTACCAAGAATGATTCCTTGTGTACAAAAATTGTCCCTTCTATCCATTTCACTCGTTTGTAATCTTTGAAATATCTTTTCAACTCATTTCTTCTTGCCCAACAATCTTTCTTTTTCTATCCTGCACTCGCACCTTGCCTCTCGATTTCTGTCCTCATTTCTATCATCATTCGTAACTATCTTTTATGAATTGGATCCTCATGAGATTCAATCTCATTCACTATTATGGCTTCTTCACCTGTTAAAACACATGAAAACCGTAAGATAATTAAAATAAGGATTTTTCTAATGACAGCCCTTAGGGCTGTCATTAAGGACTAAAAGTATGCATAAAATATTGTACAATAAGACAGTTTTGGAAAGTTATATGCAAGATGTAGGTTGAATATTTTAAAAGTACAAGCAAATTAAAGATGTCCAAGTCTCTGGGTTGTCATTAGAAAAATCCTTCAAAATAAATAAGTAGTTCAAACATAATACAATTTGTTGCAAGCTAATTTAATATTGATTCAATAAAACTATCATACCCGATGAAACAATCTTTCAATAACACCTATGGTTTTCATCTGGAATAAACAAATATCACAAAACCCTTAACATACATATTCACTATACTTGTTTCTACATCTACGTAAACAACTATACATATGAAATAAAAAATAAACTTGTGGGCAAACAAAAGCTAAATTTCAAGCATCCGTATGCTTATCTAGCTCAAGCATTATTCATTGCATAATCATTCACATTTACTTAAAACAACCTTATTTTAATATACTTAAATACATTGTTAGTTAGGATGTGTGTAGAATTCAAGCCCCCGCAACCACAAATAATGAAGATTAATAAATTACTAATTTAAAAATAGAAATAGAAATGGATATCGTTAACAAACTCTTTTTCATTAGATAGTTCAAAGAAGATTTTTCCATCAAGTAACCTACATTAAGTATTGACAGCAATTAAACAACCAATACTTGTAATAGCTTTTGTGTTCCTGTGGCCTTTTACTACTACAAATAAGACAACAAAACTTTTACAACAGCCAAGCATATTGAACTCCATATTCTGATATGATCAAGGTTCACATCAGGTCCTTCCATCATCAATTTCATCTACCTGTATCGTTTATTAAACAAAAACCTAAATAGAATAAAGAAACGTTTGAATCCATGAAATTAAGAGAAAAAAAATACCTAAATCGACGCCCGTAGATCGAATCACTATGTCGGATTATAACGATTTCATCTTCTAATTTTTAAATTTTTTCGAGATACTGAAATTAACGAACCGTAATATAACTTTAGGAACCCTAATTTAAATTAGAGAAAAAGCGTGAAACCCTAAGGTGCTCAAAAAAAGGATGAATCAAACCATAATCTTCATAAAGTGATGAAACGTGAATTATTGTATCGTTTTCAGAACGCATAGGAACCTAATTTTCAAAAACTGATGAATCAAAATCTATTTGTAACATACACTTCAGATATTGATGTATATATAGAACCCTAATTCTCCAGTATGGAAGATGAAACTGAGAGATTTTGTATGTTTAATTTTGGTATTGAATCTGATGAAAGGAGAATTGTGTGTTTATGAATTATGAAAGAAGTTTTGGTGAAACTGTCGACGTGCGCAAGTTAGAGTAGTTTTTGAACCAATTACGGTTTAAAATTTTGATTTATTAGTAACTGCAGTGTTAAGAAAAACTAACTGTAATCTATAATATGGGTATTTTGGTAAATGTCATCTAACCTTATTAGGAAAGAGACAAATCTTAATATAGGTAAATGTAGACCATTAGATTTGTTTGATATATTCCTAATGTAGGGCTAGGATTGAATCTGGTAAGAAATCTATTTTTAATCTTAATTAATAAGCACCATGCTTTAATATATATAGAGGATTACGGAGTACTTCATTTTAGAATTTTCAGATTAATTACTTATTTTCTTAAATAACTAAAAGTATACTCTTAATATATGCATATGCATGTATAGTAAAAGATAAGTAAAAGTAAACTACAAAATTATAGAGTTAAAAATATTATAATATAATAATACTATATATATTTAACACAATAATTTTTTAGTAGGGATAATTAATAGATTTGAAATGGAGAGAATATATTAAATGTGTAGTTTCAATTCATTATATTATATCGTCTATTAAATTTGACGTCCATAAAAATTACGAAAGAGATTCCCGGTGCTTGTAAGCTTAAAGATTACGAACAAGATTTGAATTATGGAGAAGAAATTCAAAAATTTGTTTACGGCTTTCCATGATTTATCAAGGTTGGCTCTGCTAGTGTGTTTATTAGATTGTCGAATTAAGGCTTCGTCCAAATCTCGGTGGATCGTGGATTAATCGCTCTTTCATCGAGTACTTTAATTGGCGATAGATCTTCAAATGTTCTATCGTTTAAGATTGGTCGCTCCGGTAAAGATATTCATTCAGAAATTATAGATGGTACTTTGAAAAAGGTTGAACCTTATTATGGTGACTTTGTTGCGCTTTTTAGTGTATGTAAATGCTTGTGGTTTGGTGTTAGTTTGTTGTACTTGGTTTTTATTTCGGTATGTTTGATACATTTAGTTTAGTGTGGTTTGGTTATGGGTTTGTAGATTAGACTCGATTATAGATAGTTAGTTATTACGCAGCTCTCTAGGTACTAATCTCATCGAGTTATTTCTTGTATCTCTTAGCTGAAGACGTTTTATTTTTGAATACATTTTCGTTTTATACTCCGTATAAGTTTTTTTTTCTTTTTTTTCTTTTTTTTTCAAAAAAAGTCCATTGAATTTGAAAAAATAATACATAAAGAAGTAAGTATAATTATGATTATTATTCAATATTTAATATTTAACCTACATATAATCGATCTTTTTGTTCCAATTCTATTTGTACACTATTATTTTTTTTTTATATACAAACTAAGGAATTAAACTTTAAAGTAACCGTCATCTTTTTTTAGGAGTTTTTTTTTTCAGAGGGAGAATATTAAGTTAATTAAATGCAATTTGAAAATAATGAACGACGAAAGAGGGTTGACTTTCTAGAAGGGTATAACCAGAAAATCCATGAAGTAGAAAGCAAGGATTTAAATATGACATAATTACACTCCTCGTCCCTGTGGTATACCTCAAAAATCACTCCTCGTCCTTTTTCTATTTTTTTTGCATTCCTCGTCCCTATTGTTTTATCTTACTACATTCCCCGTCCTTCCGTCCAACAACTGCTAGTTTCAGAAGTTAAGTTCTGACATGTAAGGATATTTACGTCAATTTATCTTTTTTTATATAGATTTCATCTTCATTTCTTGAATGCTTCAATCTTCATCTTCAGAAAACCCCAAATCAAACATATCAAACACTAAAACAAATCCAAACCAAAAATCTAATAATCATAACAATACATCTGCTCCTTTTTGACATTTTACTTTAACTCTCTTTCTCATGCCTACCAGGCTACCAACTCACATTCCTTCTTCTGCAACTCCAAATTCATATATTCACGTTTCACATTTTTTATCCCTTTATACCCAAAATCATTTCACCAATTTCTTCATTTAATTGATGGTACAATTATCATATTAAGATGAATGAACAAATTATGGCATGATACAAACATTTGCAAACAAAATCCTTGCGCCAAAATGGGTGTCACCATTTGTGGCAAGAACCTCAACAACAAGATCACAAACCCATAAATTGTTCTTTAAATCGCAATCCGAAACATTCTTTAAATTGTTATGTGCATACAAGATCTGAAATGGTATCCACAAACTCCAATCGATTGATTCCGGAATGGTAACCGAAATCGACATCGGATCTGGAATTGTAACCGACATCGACATCGGATCTGGAATGGTAACCGACATTGGTTCTGTGAGATGATTTTTTATTAGGAATTTTCTTTATTATTAATTTTTTTTTTTATCTTAGATGAATATTTAAAATAAGATGAAAATGAAGAAGTTAAAAAGATGAGAGAAATGTAAAAGGACAAAAATACCCTCACATGTGTGGCACATATCAAAACTTAACGTTTGAAACTAACAGCAGTTTGACGGAAGGACGGGGAATGTAGTAAGATAAAACAATAGGGACGAGGAATGCAAAAAAAATAGAAAAAGGACGAGGAGTGATTTTTGAGGTATACAACAGGGACGAGGGGTGTAATTATGTATTTAAATATTGACGTGAGCCTTTGCGCCAAATCTATTGACTTTGCAAGCAAGTTACGCCTCGATGGCTTACTCTAATTTAATAACTACGATTATAGTGACTATTGTGTTGGCACGGCATATTAATTGGTAAGTGTTACATCGAGAGGTTGTTGGACCCCATTTTCCTGACGTAGTTGTGTTATTACAGAAGTAATCGATAAAATATATCGAAAATTACGATTATTTATCAATAGAATTATATGAGTAAACAAATAGATAGAAATAAATAAATAATAAAATAAATACAAAATCTTAAATTCTATTCGGACTCCGCTAGGGCAAATGTCGATTAATTCTTTGCTATTTGAATTTGTGTTCATATCAATGTGAAAGTGGCCCGTTTACGTATTTCTTTGACTTTTGAGCAATCTTCTACTACTAACGCCAGTTTACGTTTGTTGTTCTTAAAAATTAAGATTTAAACACAATCAGAATCAAAATGTTTATTAGTTTATAGCAAGTAATTAAAATCTCATCTCATTAAACTACACGGAGTATTTACAATTTACAGTTAACTGAAGTTACAGAATAAAACAGAATTTTATGAAATATCGATATTCCGTTAACGGAAAAATTTCAGAACGGAATAATTTTTCCGATTCCGTTAACATTTCCAAACAATCCAACCAGATCCTTTCTGTACGGCAAATACGTTTTCCTCTTTCCGATTTCATTTTCCGATCTTCTTTTCACATAAAACAGTTCGTGTACCGGAGTTTGCGCCTTCGATGTCAAAACATCATCACCGAAATTTCGGGTTGGTTTCCGTTTCAAAATCGCCGTCGGTTCCTTTCCATCGCTATTGCTTCGCTTTAGCAAATATCGGATACTCCATTTTTTGGATCCGGTTGATGATCCGGTTGAATTACTCTTTTTACATTTAGGACTCCAGACGCAGAATGTTCCAGAAGGTATGTTTTCTAATTCATCAGCTTCTGATGACGAATACGAAGGCGATTCGGATCCTAATTGTTCTTCATTGATGAACAGTTTTCGTAACGGACTATTTATTGAAACGGAATGGTCAATTTCATCGTTTATGATTAGATCACGGTTGAAAACTGGAAATATTGTCCAGGATTTTGAACTAATATCTTTTAGTGAAAGTTGTTTGTTACCAATTGAAAACTCAAAATCTTCTTCGTCTTCATGGATTACTCTGGCGATGGATGTGGAAGTTGTTGAAGTATCTGAAGAGTAGTAACTGAAGCTGGGAGATAACACTGAATCCTCGATTTTACCCTGTGATTCCATTTTTTATTTTTTTTAGTATATTTTAGTTTTTTTGTTATGATTGAGAAATTAGTTTGAAGTTGATGAGACGAGATGAACAAGAGAAGTATTTATAGAAAGATGTTGAATGTGAATATGTGATGGTTTTTCTTGGCACTGAGCGCGTGATGGTTTTCAATTTTTTATTTCTGATTAATCGGATCATTACAACAGATGTAATTCTTTACGTAATTTTTTCAATAACTATATCAATTATTAGTTTAATCAGTCTAATAATTAATTGTATTAATATTAGTAACGAATGCAATGATCTAATCCTTAGTTATTATTATCTATTAACTATTAATTACTCCGTATTACACTTATTAATTAAAGGAGGGTGATTCATACACAATTAAATCTTATTCGTACACAATCAGATATGATTTATAATGTTGTATACTACAACACTTTAATGCATGTTTAGTTGTATACGGATAAAATTTAATGTGTACAGATCATCAATCATTTTATAATCAATATTAATAACAAATGCGATGATTTAATCTTTACTATACTAATTACTTTCAGTTCGGTGTCTATTTTACTTTAAAAAATTAAGATAAGAATTCCAAAAAATTTAAAATTCTCTTCAATATTATTCCTTTAATTCCAGAATTATGTTATCTGAGTTAACTTTTTATTAAATTCAAAATATTTTTGTGAGTTATCTATTATATCATTAATTGAATGAGTTGTTTTAAGTAAAAAAAAAAAAAATTGTAATAATAAGTAACTGGTACATTTGTTTATGTATTAAATGTTACATTTTCAGTTATAAATAAGATTTAATTGAAAGTTAAGTGGTCAAAATAGTAAGATGGACAATTATTTCAGGATCAAGAGAGTAACATTTTTATTTACTAATTACAATAATTATAAAAAAGTAAACGTATAAATTACAAATTATAAATTATGGTATTCATGAATATTACCCGTTGGTTATATGCGTGGTAATATATACCAGTAAAATCTTAAATTAATATTTCATTATTAGTAATTATACTAGTTGTGGAGCCCTGGCTTCTTGTCGGGGGCTCCGTTTTAAATGCGAGTTAAAAAAAAAGTCTTGATATATTTTGTACATTTTTTTTTAAATCTAACATTGAAGGGTTGTTCCTTTTGTGAAAGTTGCTTCTTTTAGCGTTAAAGTTAGTTGACCTATTTTGTAAAAAAAGAATATTTTTCGACATCTTTTGGTAGCATTGAAGGGTTTCTTTTATCGTTGGAGATAAAAAAAAAATTAGCACAGTAGTGGCCTATGTGGGTCCTACTATTTGAGCGCAGATTAAGATGCTAAGGTATCAACTAACACCCCATAATCTTCACAAGGTACAAACTATAGGATTATGCAAGTCGGTAAAGCGTGGTGAGTGTTATTATTCAGTATTTTTAGTGTTAGTGATGAGATAAATAATAATTTAAAATATATGTATAAGGTGGAGGGTTCGATTTGTATAATAAAAGTTAGGGGGTTTGGTTTAAAAAATTAAATATTGAAGGGTTGTTCTTTTTGTGAAAGTTGCTTCTTTTAGCGTTAAAGTTAGTTGATCTATTTTGTAAAAAAAAATGTTTTTCGGCATCTTTTGGTAGCATTGAAGGGTTGTTCCTATTAAGAAGGTTGTTTTTTTTATCGTTGCGAAAAAAAAAAGAAAAGAAAGAAATGTAGCGCAGTAGTGGCTTATGTGAGTCCTACTGTTTGAGCACAGTGTACAAGTCGGTAAAGCGTTGTGGGTATTATTATTCAGTATTTTTGGTGTTAGTGATGGGATAAATAATAATTTAGAATATATGTATAAAGTGGGAGGTTCGATTTGTATTTTAATAGAAGTCAGGGGGTTAGGTTTGTGACAAGTGAAAAATCGAATAGTACTATTCATAACAAATAAGACAAATTTTATCTATTAGTATAAAGTGGGAGGTTCGATTTGTATTTTAATGGAAGTTAGGGGGTTAGGTTTGTGAAAAGTGAAAAATTGAATAGTACTATTCATAGCAAATAAGACAAAATTTGGTCTATTAGTATAAAGTGGGAGGTTCGATTTGTATTTAATTGGAAGTTAGGGGGTTAGGTTTGTGAAAAGTGAAAAATCGAATAGTACTATTCATATTAAATAAGACAAATTTTGTCTATTAGTTATGTTGGTAATGGTAATATTAATATTAATGTTAATTAATATTAATTTAATATTAATATGAAATTAATTAATTGAATATGCAATTCAGATACTCCGTATAACAAATACAGCAGAGGGCTGACTTTCTAGAAAGGTATAACCAGCAAATCCATGAAGTAGAAAGTAAGGATTTGAAGTGACCCTTTGCGCCAAGTTTATAATATAACACCCCAATTTTTTCGATCATTTTAATACGAACGAACTTGAAACTTAGGTTGTTCAAAACAAACGAACCCGGTTAGAAAACCCAAAACTATTGGAAGTAACGAAATGGGTAACGAGGTTACCTAAACCTACGATCATGGATCACCGTCATCAATAAAAATTTAACGAAGGACTAACGCGAATACAATGTGTAGGGACTGAATTGCACATTAATTAAATGAGTAAAAATTTAAAATATATATAATATATATATATTTCCGAAAAATAATAATAATAATAATAATAATAATAATAATAATAATAATAAATAAAATAAAGTTAATTATAGATAATTAAATGATAAGTATAAAACTTTTATCCTAATCCAAACTAAGACTAATCCTAAACCAACTCAAAGTAATCCTAATCTAAATCAAAAAAGATAAAGCCTAATCCTAAACTTAAACTAATTGTAATTTAACTCTAACACTTAATCTCTAGAATTTTCCTAGCTATCCTATAAATACCCCCCTAATCTACCCATTCCCATTCACAAATCACCTCACAAAAACACACACATAATCCCTTCTCTTCTCCCTCTCCCTCTCCCTCTTGTGGCCGAAACCCTTTCCCCCTCTCCCTTTTTCCGATCGGCCGAAGGCCACCAAGTACCACCATCACCGCCACCCTGCTGCTGCCATTTTCAGCCCCACATCCGCCACTTTTTGCAGCCCTTGCTGCTGTTTTTCGACCACCAAACCCGCCCAAAACTGCCCTCAAAACAGCCCCTGCAGCCTCCTGGTTTACTGCTGCTGTCCGCGAGCTCCAACACCACCCAAACCACTCGATCTTTGCTACTTTTTTCTTCTACTTGTTGTTGCTGCTGTCCGGTTTCCAAACACCCTCAAAAACACTCGTTTTCTTCATCGTTTACTCCTAAAGGTACCCTATATAACTCTAGAATATATACATACTTTATATATGCAAACTCTAATTTTATGGTTAATATACCTTGATATGATTATGATTGGAATGAAAGAAATTAAAAGGCTTGAACACATATATATATATATATATATATATATATATATATATGTATATGTATATGTATATATATATATATATATATATATATATATATATATATATATATATATGTATATGTATATGTATATGTATGTGTGTGTGTGTATATGTATATGTATGTGTGTGTGTGTATATATGTGTGTGCGTGGATGTATGTATGCATGTTCATGCATGCGTGTGTATGTATACATGTGTATGAATATAACTAAACTTAATAATCTATTAATATGGTGATTAACTATAATATGAACTTAAAGGAATTAACAAGGTTATGAATAATAATATGGATAATATAAAGATGATAAGTATGAATATTAACTATGATAGCTAAGAACATGAATAAACTAGATGGATTAAAAGTTGGTGAACGACATGAACTTTAAAGATAATACTTGAATCAAAATAATGAATGGTAATTTGGAGATGAATGAAAGTATTATGATTTTATGATGGTGTATTATAACTTGAAACTATTTTTGTAAAACCCTAATATGGATATGATATTGTGTATATATGAAGAATATAGATATATATGGAAGATTATGCTTATGCGTATATGTAGAAATACATGTATACATGAGTGCACGCATGTATTGTCACACCCCTCAAAATGGACCAGGGGTAATTGTGATCAATCATATCATAACACAGTTGTATAAACGAGAACGACTCTATATGAGACTTTTTAAATAAAACCTTTGTTAATAAAACAGCGGAAGCAGTAATACATGTTTACATTATTATTAAAACGTAAAATAAATGTTTATGAACTAAAATATAATATGCGATGTGGACTCCATGCAAGCATCAAATCTATCATCACAAAGTTGCAAACAGCTAGTTCAATCATCACCTGAGACAAAACATGCTTAAAGTGTCAATCAAAAAGGTTGAGTGAAATTCACAGGTTTATAAATAATATCCAAAGTTTTAGACCACAAGATTTAGTTTAAAGTTGATTGATATAGAAATATCAATCTAAAAGTGTTGCTGCATTTTGTAATATCGCTACTAAACAAGTTTACCCTATGACACCTTGTACTGTCAGTGTCGTAGAATCATTATTATGTAACCAAAGACCAACGGTCGAATGGTTAGAGATGTTACTCTCAATAGGCCTATTCACAATAATTAAGTTTGCATTTAAACGTAGCAATTAACGATATTACGGTAGGGATTTAGCATGAATCAAAGCATGACAGCATAGTTAACAATTTAGTACTCGTGTCTAAGCGTAAAACAGTTATAAAGCAAGCATGTGTCTCACCCCAAAAGTTATAAAACAGTTATGAAACAGTAAAAAGTGGGGCTATGAAGTTCACCTTAGTAGCACAAAAGAGTATTCCACGAAAGAATTGAACGGAAGGACGTGACCGAGATCTCAACCTAGAGATAGAACGTATGATCAGACATTGCCTAACAGACAATAGTATATAGTACTATATTGATAGTAATGGTTCACTAAAGAATTTCCATTTTCGGAAGGTTACTATTTATGGAAAGTTTTCACTTATAGTAATTTTCCAATTTTAGAAAGTTCGGGTTAATCTTTAGCAAAACGTTGTATAACTTTACTCAAACTTCGTTGCTATCAAATAAGTCAGGAATGACCAGATGTAACTGGGGGCCCAGGACTCTTGACCAGAATCTAAGCCATGGCATTCGAAATCCACAAGCTTACCCATAAATGGCAACCTAGACATCATTCACTTACGACCGTGAGTAGCGATGAAGTTCACATGAATTGTACATTATCTTTGATTAACCTTCACATTAGGTTTATATGTTATTATATATGTTATATTATATTTATTAATGTATTAACAATTTGATTATCTTATATTATATACTATAAGTTATTATTATTAAATTAGTATAGTTATAAAATAAGTGTTTATTAATAATGTATTGTTATTAACTTACATTATAAGCATTATACTTTATTATATAGTATACTTAGTTATTAACCGTAAGTTATAATAATAATATTAATTTAGTATATGTAATATACTTATGTTAATCGAAAATCATACTAATATATGTTAATTCGAATATTAATTCATTAAATATTATATTTATAATTTTTATAAACTTAGTTAATTATACAATTCATTAGGATATTTTATAAAAATAATTTTATCAAGTTTTTGTATTTATTTCCCACTTTTCTTTATATATATACTCGGTTTATATTAATCAAATTTAATTAGGTAATAAATATTAAATCGACCTAAATAAATAATTTTATATTTTTTACAGGTTCTATATTATGTAAAAATGTTATAAAAATTATTAAATCAAATTTTATATCAAAATATTATTTATTTAATGTTTTCTAATTATTTAATCATTGTAACCGGCCTATAATTAAATAAATAGGAAAAATAATTTAAAATTAATTTTTATATTTTTTTAAAGTATCTAGTGATGCTACTAATCATATAAAAATTTTATAAAAATATTTAATACATGTTTGTATTTATTTTGTATTTTTTTTATTATTTCTCTCGGTTTAGAATAATGAAAAAGTAAATTATTTTTAAATATTAATCATCCCATTTATTTAATTTTTATAATTTTAACTTGTTTATAAAAGTATAATAATCTCAAAAAAAATTTATAATTATTTTTATTACTGTTTAATATTTTATTACAAATTTTATATTATTTTTATGTTTAAATACTACATAATTCGTATTTAATTATAAATAATATTCCATAAATTATCAAAATTATTTTTATGCATCATAATACTTATAATACTAATTATAACATGTAAAAATAATTTATATATATTAAATTCGAATTTTTAAAGAATATACAAAAAAATAAAAGCAATTCGATAAAAAATATAGAAAATACCTCAAGTACTTTCCCAAGTTTGTGAGAGAGTTTTTTCAAAGATTTGATACAAGTTTTTATGAAATGGAAGTGAGTATTTATAGGAAAAAAATGACTGGTGAAAAGAAAAAATATAAATAAAATAAAGGTGTCAATTTTGACAAAAAATAAAAACATGTTAAAAATGTTTTTAATAAGTTTTTGTTTTTGAAAATATTTAGTCAAAATTCATGGGCTCATTATTTAATTTATAAAAAAAAATCTCTTTTTTTTATAAGCTAAAAATATATATATAATGATTAAAATAACTTATCATTTAATTAATAATTATGTTTCATATAGTTTTAAATATAATACGCATTAATATTAATATTAACTAAAGTTATTTTATATAATTAGTGTAAACTTTAGTTAACAAAAAGTGTCGACTAAAAATAAATATTTGATCAATGTCAAATTTAATTATATATTACGTATGGATAACAACCCTATAGTCAAATTAGTCAATTCAGGCTTGGAAATATGAGGGTTGTTATAGTACCTACCCGTTAAAAGAAATTTCGTCCCGAAATTTAGTTGTTGCCATTAATCGGTGTTGTTCGTACATAGACGAGGATATTTATGTTTTATTTGGTTTTCACGTTCCCAGGTATGCTCGGGGCCTTGCGTGAATTCCAACGGATAGAATATTGTTCTGTTTCAAGAATTAAAATCATACAAACCATAATTTCTACAAGTTCTTCTACGAAGTGCATTTTATTTTTAATGCGGAGATCATTCAAAATGATGATGTTATACAAGTCATTTCAGTAAATTGGATATATAAAATGTGTGTTATGAATAATATCGAGCTCATTTAAACCTTGAGCGTTTATGCCACCACGCTAGGGTAGACAAAATAGAGAGGAGTTCATGAAAATCATAGTCGTGAAATTTGATAGAGATTGTCATTCTTTACAACAAGAATGATGAATATGAGTTGAAAATATTGTTTTATCAACATTGGGCAATATGGATAAAACGATTCGATTATAGAAAGAGTATAAATGAAGTTATCTTAAAAGTTTGAAATAAGGAAATATCAGTTTGCCTTAACTTTTGACATAATTAAAGGTGATTTTCGGAATTCAAGGGATTTAAAGGAAATCTTTATAATCTGTATAAGATTTGATTCTCCGGTAATTAAGGAAATTAAAATTGCCTTGATTGTTGTGTCTAGAATTTTGCTATAAATTAGCTTATTCTGTTTCATTATCTTCACCACTTCTATACTTTCTTTCTCGATTCATACTTCCAAAGATTGTGAAAATGCTCCATCCAGTTCTTATCCTGGATATTTTTCTGACTATCGTTTCTGTCATTCTTCTTTTTCATTTACCCCTAGATGAATCTGTTTACTTCTACAATTACCTTGGGGTTATAGTGTTTTTAATTCTCCCGTGTCTTTATGTTGCTATACGCATTGATATACACGGTTTGTAATTTCCGTGTTGTTATCGGGCTTTATATTTTCCCTTATATGTCGGAGCTTTATGCTTTTGTTTCTTCTTCCCGACTTCAAGTCAAGCGAATAATGGTCCAGAACTCGTAGGTATGAAGTTTCGAATGATCATAATTTATAAAGTAGAAAGGAAAGGTAATAGCACGATTTGATTTGTCAAATTACCAGAATATTCGGAAAAGACAGAATCATCAAGAAAAATATTTTCTTAATATGCTTAGAGGTTAAATAGAATGTAAGAGTCATGTAACATGGCGAATGGTGATTTATACAGTCTATGAATCATCATCTTCCATTAAAAATTTAGCATGACTTACTGTAATATAATCACGTTGGCCTGACGTCATTATATTATACTAACTCATGCTTCAATTCCCAACACTTTTTCAAATCATTCATAATTTAAACTTGAATTTTATAGAATATAGAAACTAATACAGTTTCTTTTATGATGTGATAAAGATATCGCAAAGAGATAATTAATTGCGGACAAGAATCGTTATGATGATATCATCAGAAATATAGAGGATATTTATGATGATATTTTGGAATTTCTAAGTTCGAAAGTTGATGAAGAAAATTTTTCCGCAAGCTTTTAACATGACTTCAGAGCAAGATATTCTCTAAAGAATTCATCGGATCCAGAATTACCTGGATTCTTTGAATATAGGGTTTGGTCCCTGTATTTGTCCTTGGTCTCCTCCATGGTTAGCTCAATCCGTTTTTCAGTTCCAAATTTTCTTTTGAGCTTTTCCAACGTACCATTCTTTATTATAAAACTTTTGGCCATTGAGACCATCTATAATTTTGCTGTTTCCTCTGCATTTAATGCAGCCATATTTGAATCATTGATTATCAATCCGAGATGGTTTCAAGAAATTTCGTTTTTAGATGATTAAACGCTGATTGTAATCGTCAACGGATCTAATGGCTGATGAATAGGCGTTGTTGATTTCAAAAGAAATGAACGATAATTTCGGTGGTTTGATGTGATAATTCATCATAGAATACGAATGAATATAATTCATGAATGTAGTGATTTTTTTAGAAGGATAACAACTGCTAAAGCTTTACTTGGATTCTGATATGTCAAAATTAGAATAGATAATTGAATTTGTATGAAGATGGTTGTTCTTTTTAGTGAACGGATACATATATCTTGTGGATGTATAGTTACTGATTATTGAATCAGAATTTGTAGAATGTACGGTGTAACATATTAATGTGAAATCTAAATATTTCTCATGTATTACCTACCCGTTAAAATATTTTCACAATTAACAGTTTGTACAAAAGAATTACAATCTTTATGAAGATATATGTTCATATATGTATTCTTTAGATAGGTTTAATGAGTAATATAATATTAAACTCATTTAATTTGCTGTTGAAACGAGAGTAAATAATCTCCAAAATCTTAGAGATTTCATAATTGTCGCGAAATATTTCGCTAATGAAGTTATGATTCAATAGTTCATCGTTCATTGTTATAGATATACCTTGGTGTATGATGTTGGTGCTCGTGTAATCCTTGTGAAATTCACAAGACACGAATAATGTTTTTCTAAAAAGTTTCGAGTATATCAAAAATGGAAGTATACAATCAATCTTGTATTTGAGTAATACACTTGGTTTATTATGAAAAGGAGTTTATTGTGTTGAAGCAGTGATTAACGATTGTTAAGTCGTTAACAAAGGATATACATCATAGCATATTGTGATATGAATTAACCAAGTAGTATATACTAGTTAAGATTCACACATAATAGCTTAGTACGAAAAGATTTATTATTGTTCCAATCCATATATATAAAGTATACATATATAGTTCTTCAGGAAGAATGAGTCAATACATCTTAACTCATTATTACTAATATTCCTTGGTATCTATGGGGCGTATGATGTTGATGTTCGAGGTACTGAGTGTGATGTTGAGGCGTGGGATGCGGATGTTGTTGTTGGTGAAACTGATGCTGTTGGTGGTGATGCTGATGGTACTGGTTATGCTGCTGGTGCTGCTGCTGGTGTTCGTAGGTTTCGCACCATATTCTCCAGAGCCACCACTCGAGCGCGAAGCTCGTTGACTTCTTCTATTATTTCGGGATGATTGGCGGTTCGGACAAGTGGATGAATAAGATCTAGAATTTTAGATATTATATATTCGTGACTGGATATCCTGGAAATGAGGGTGAAAATAGTGTTCCAAACGGGTTCACCGGTAAGTGCTTCAGGTTCTTCACCAAGAGGTAAATTCGGTTGGTGGAAGGGATTACCTTCTTCTTGTCTCCGTTGATTAAGTTTACTACGAACCCATCCCCAATTCATCCAAAATAGATGATGGCTGATTGGTTCGTTTGTTCCGGTTACGCTGCCATTGGAGTTCGAGGAATCGGTTGAGAAATCCATATTATGTGATTTGAATTAGGGTTTGATATGAGATTAGTGTTGAATACTGGATGATATATTCATCTCCTTGAATATGTATATGTAGCAAAAAGATTTTCATAATTTACGGAGGAAATTTAGGAAAAGTGTTAGACAAAGATTATTGGGATAGATACGATAAGATATAACAAGATATGATGTGTCTATACTCTAATAATGGTAGTATGACGTGTCTAGATGATAAGTATTAAATCTGATAATCTTTTGATTAAAGATTTTCAATTCGTAATGTCCTATTCAGGTCCAGGGGCTTGAGCTATAGGATCCTTTAAATCAGTAATCCAAACGCTTTCTATTCTATAGTTTCGTAGACGTCATCCGTCAGGAAAATTCAATGATCAAAACAACAAGAAAGCAAAGAAAGTAATGAATATGAATAGTGATGACATTATAATGTCTTTGAGATTCTCGATAACTCAATAACATTTTTTGGTTCGCAAACTGATGCATAAAGGCATAAGGCATATAGGTACGTGATATAACAGGGAGTTATATACGTTTGAGTATGAATAGTAACAAATATAGGAGTTTCAAAATTCATGGATAATATTTCATGTAATACATATGTAATACACAAACCATGATAGATGACTTAGGAATGTCAAGAATTTCATAAATCGTAGTGTCGCATTTAAACGCGGTGGCGTAATTGGATAGTACTTAGAAAAGTGAACAGAGTTCTTAGATTGACTTGGCATTCTAAGATAAGTAAAGTTTCTAAAGTATAGTGTAGCATTTAACAATTAAAGACACTATAGTCAAGGAAAGTTGTAGTTCTACATTGCTAAGGTACCTAATTGTATAAGGCACACTTAAAATGCAATCCTGGTTCTCTACAACAGCACTGCTCTGATACCAATCTGTATTACAGATTGGGGTTAAAACCCAAACAGTGCCTTGCCTACGAATAGGGTGACCACTGAGCGTACCTCAGACTCTGATTTTACAGCCCGCGTCACCGCTATTATTTAGCCAACCATAAAAGGATCGAAAGGAGTAAGAGCCAATGCTTCGTCACAGGTAACACTGTGAGAACCCCCTCTACGATTAACCCGTAAAAACGGCGTTAAACCAGCTCTGATACAAATCTGTCACACCCCCCAAAATGGACCAGGGGTAATTGTGATCAATCATATCATAACACAGTTGTATAAACGAGAACGACTCTATATGAGACTTTTTAAATAAAACCTTTGTTAATAAAACAGCGGAAGCAGTAATACATGTTTACATTATTATTAAAACGTAAAATAAATGTTTATGAACTAAAATATAATATGCGATGTGGACTCTATGCAAGCATCAAATCTATCATCACAAAGTTGCAAACAGCTAGTTCAATCATCACCTGAGACAAAACATGCTTAAAGTGTCAACCAAAAAGGTTGAGTGAAATTCACAGGTTTATAAATAATATCCAAAGTTTTAGACCACAAGATTTAGTTTAAAGTTGATTGATATAGAAATATCAATCTAAAAGTGTTGCTGCATTTTGTAATATCGCTACTAAACAAGTTTACCCTATGACACCTTGTACTGTCAGTGTCGTAGAATCATTATTATGTAACCAAAGACCAACGGTCGAATGGTTAGAGACGTTACTCTC